>NW_020837951.1:9789650-10002002 GCF_003676395.1 Aethalodelphis obliquidens
CTCTTTCTGTGTCTCTTTCTCCCTCTTCTCTTTGTACAGAGTGCCCAGCATAGTGCTCAATAAGTATTGGGGTGGGGGGGAGATAAATCTGCATCCTGCCGGGTTATATTTGGTAATTCACATGATTCTAATGATAACAATAACATTAATAATAGCAACTTGCATATATTAAGAATTTACTATGTGCTAGTCACCATTCTGAGTGCTTTGCATGTAATGATTAATTTACTTCTCACAACAGCCCTGCGAAGAGTTATTACAGTAATCCCCAGTTTGAGAGGTGAGGAGACTGAGGCCCAGCAAAGTTAAATAATTTGCCTTAGGTTGCATAGCTGGGAGGTGGGGAGTCAGCATGTGAGCCCAGGCAGTCTGGCTGCAGACAGCGTTCCTAATCTCTGCGTTATGCTTGCATGAGGTGTGAGGGCTCCCAAAGGTCTCCTACTTGTTATTGTGAGGTTAATTCTCAGCCAGATTTTGAGCCGCTCCATGTTTTCCCCAAGGGGTTGGCCGAAAAGGTAGGGATCATTCCTTTTGCCCTGAGGTTTTCATAAAGTCTTTTTGCCAGTGGAATATTTGTAGCTGAAGCCATTTAGGAGACAGTGAGGTGCTTAGGGATAGAGTGCTGCTGTTCTACTGATGACACAATGGTTTATGTGCTTTGGTCTTAAAGGGTACAGGCTCTGTTTCCTCAAGTCCAAATGATTGAGGGAAATGAGTGAGAGTAAGCTGATTGCAGTTTAATCTTGGAAGGATCGAGGTAATTTGTACAGCCTGGTAAGTATTTAGACTTGACTAGGAGGAAGGGTGTTGCTTGTAGAAAAAGCAGAAAAATATTAAAGTGTATTTTGTGTGCAAAACAAAGGGTCTTTCTGTGAAATCAGTAACGTCTAGGCGATTATTTTCAAAGAAAGATTATTTCCAAAGTGAGATTTAAGCCATTTAAAGATGTGAATTGATGGGAGTACTTTTCTTCTTTTTCACCACTCTCTCCTCACAGTGTGTCCCTAAGGTCATCCAGTGATTCCTTCTCAGTGTCTGTCAGATTTGACACTTCTCAGATTCACTCCTTTGTTCTAGGACCTTCTTGGATCCCATTTATGTTACAGCAGCAGCTTCCAGGCTGGTCTCCCTGCCACCTGTGCCCTCTCCTTCTGTGTGTCGTGTATAACAGTGGCCAGATTAAATACCCCCACTGCCCTCCTGAGGTAGCAAAACTAAACTCCACTTGACAGAGCCCTTCAGCAGTGGCAGCCTTTCTCCCCACATACTTTCTAAGTTAATTCTTACTGTTCAGTGAAGTTTGGTCTTTATTTACCCATCACCTACCTTCCTGTTGTAGGTATGCTACTTTAATTAATACATCATTTCTCATTTCAGCCCCAGGATAGCCCAGGGAGATAGAGATTTTTATTCTTGTTTTCTAGATGAGGAAACCAAGAGGCAGAGAGGAGAAAACCCTACAAAGGAACTTCCATGTGGGTGCAAAATAATTATTAGTGGAACGAATGAATGAAAGCCAGTAGTTAGGAAAGTTTGTGCCGTACTTGAACGTGGGTCAGCCTGATTCTAGATCGTCTGTCACCCTGCCTCCCAACAGAACCCCTTTTGCTGATTACCTGACAGTTTGGTAGTCTGACTGCAAATGATTTCTAATTTTTTCACACCTTTGCTCCAGTCATTTCTTCAGCCCGGACTGCAGTTAGCCCATTGCCTCATTGTCTGCAGAAAACAGAACAAAATTCATTCTGGTTAGCACTTTGATACTTGAACCACTTTTTTTTTGCGGTATGCGGGCCTCTCACTGTTGTGGCCTCTCCCGTTGTGGAGCACAGGCTCCGGACGCGCAGGCTCAGCGGCCATGGCTCACGGGCCCAGCTGCTCCGCGGCATGTGGGATCTTCCCGGACCGGGGCACGAACCCGTGTCCCCTGCATCGGCAGGCGGACTCTCAACCACTGCGCCACCAGGGAAGCCCTTGAACCACTTTTTATCTTGCCATTCCCTCTGCACTTTTGTATCATTTACATTAGACTTAGAGACTGATTTGTGACGTTTCTAATCAGATCGTGTGTGTATGTGTGCTTCACAGTGGGCTTTTTGGGCAGGGGTCTGGGTGTGTTGGGTTAAGTGTCAGACAGTCTTGGGTCCTGGCTTTGCCACTTAGTGTCTGTACAATTTTGGGTAAATAAGAGCTTAACTTCTCTTGGACCCCAGCGTCCTCTCCTTCCAGCCTTGCTGGTAGGAGTTGTGAGACTTATCGGAAGGCTCATGCATGAGAAAATGTTGCTGTAGTCACTGGCACATAATAAATGACCAACTCATATAGATTAATTTCTTCAGTTAATTAGTGCTTTTCAGTGGTGGATGGTCTGGTAGCTAGACACACTAGTACACCCACACTATGTGCAGTATTTGGTTTAGACTTTTCTCTCTAGGGATGATGACCCTTCTGGCAGTGTTAGATGGACTTTTCCAGCTCGCATGTTAGAGAATATGCAGTTATCTGGCAGATATTATAGTTATAGAGTTGTTAGGTGTACAGGAGTTTTGAATTATCTACTTCATTTCACTTGCGTTTGTTGTATCTTTGATATATATACATTAACATTTTTTCTTACATACTTTTTTCAAACCAGTACTTCCCTTAGGTTAAGTGTTTGGTTTAGCTTTTTTCCTTCTTTCTATTCAGTTTTATTTTTGTTCCTGTCTGCACATCTCTTTCAAGATATGTTTTTCTGTCCTAGGCACAACACCTGTCATTGGAGAGGTGTTTTCTGCCTTTGCTTGGTTCACAGTCGAGTTGATCTTGGAGCCAGTCTCCTCTGTTCTGTTGTTTGGGAGTAGTACCCTAGAGTTCCTGCCGACACACATTGGTGGAGGAGGAAGACCTGGGAATAAGGAATGTAGTCTCTGCCATGGAACTGTCTGTCCTTCAGGGGAAGGCATCTCAGAGCAGCAGCTGTTCCCACCACACCAGCCATAGGTGGTGCCCGGGGGTTGTATGTGTGCCAGACTGAACTGAGCTGCTCTAGGTGGGCCATGTTTAAGCAGGTACAGACATGCCCCCTAGCAGTTTTATTTCATTTAATTTAGTGAAAACTTATTGAGTGTCTACTTTCTAGGCCCTCTGGATACATATATGAATAAATTCCTACCCCTGCTCTGAAGGAACTTGTATGTAGACTAATAGGTAAACAACCACAGCAAGGAGCATTAAGAAAGTTCTAAATTAAAGACAGCTTAAAAATCCAAGTTTCATGTATCTCTTTTTGAGCAGTAGATGCTAACTTATCTTTAGCATAATTAGTTTTAGTTTAGGTGTAATTTTACATCATGCTTGTGCACCTACCTTTGTAATCTTTGAATTTTTCTTTTTATATAATAAATACTCCTTTTCAGTGACTAGCTTACATTCCTTTGGCAGATATTGCAGAGTTTACATACCTCTTTCTTTAAGGCTGCTTCATGAACGGTCTTGTGGAGAAGGCAAGGGTGGGAGTGTTTTAGCAAAGAGTAGAACAGTGTTCTTCTTGGTGAAGATGCAGTGAGTGATAGGAGTCATTTTGGCCTGAATATATAGTGGAAGGGAGTTGTTTTTTCTTTCTTTTTTTTTTTAAAATTTGAGCAGCAGCTGGGGAACATATAGAGAAAAAGATAGTTTGGGAAGTGGGGGGAACCCAGTGGTAGTTCATATCTAGGAGTTTTAATTTAGTTTGTGAAGTATTGGGAAACTTCCCCAATCATCTGAGAAGAGGTGCGTGCCACTACTGATGTATGGGGTGAGTGGGGCTATTCTAAGCTGCTGGCTCTTGGTGTAAATAGACATTCGAGAACATCTGATAATTCTGAGGGTAAAATTAGTAGGACTAGATGTCTGCCTGGCCCTCTGGGAACAGAAGGCTTCCTGGTGGAAAGGCTGGAATTGCTGAAGAATGGCATGCCTCTGATTAAATGGAAAAAGACTAAGGATTAGAGCTAAAGAGAAAGACTCCAGCGTTAGACTGGTTAGCTTTGTCTGTGGACTAATTAGAGAGGGGATGACTTTTCCATTCAGTAGATGGTGATGGAGAAAAGCAGAGGACAGGCAGTCACAAAATGTGTTTTCCTATCCCAGAGTTCTGCCCTTTTCTTGCTGGTAAGTCCTCATGAACTCTTTGAGCCTCAGTTTCCTCATGTGAAAGAAATGGGGATAATAATACCTACTGGATATGGTTATTTTGAAGGTTAAATGGAGAACACTGGTGAAAGTGCTATAGAAGCTGCCTCCTGTTACTCTAATAGGTTATTATATTAAGCATTATGTTCTGCAACTTTGACTTTCTATCTCCCCTGTAACCCTTCGTCAAGCGTTCTCAGGATTATATTCCAAGGAGAAATTTAAACCTTGCCTAGCTTCACCAGTACTCAGTTTGACCACAGAAAATGGGTTCGTGAGGCTGTGTAATGTTCATTTGCCAGTTAGAAAGGAAGTGAAACCATAGGTATTTCAGTGAGATTTTTTTCCCTCTTCCCCACTTTGTGAAAAGTATATTCATGTGTTTTATAAGACTCCACTACAAGTCTAAGTTGGTGACAAGAATCACCATTATTGCTAAATTTGTTATACTTTCACCTCTTTTCCCTGAGTGACTCATTGAATCCTGGAAATGCAACTGTGTTTTTGTTTAGGAGGAGGTGGTGGTGAGGGAGAACTTGGGAATGACTTTTTAAGTAAGAGAACTTTGTATTATATTTATCTGTCTGGAGGCAATAAGTCTGTTTCAGCAGATTAAATACAGACTTCTTTATAAAGCCCTGTTTTCTCAAACCTCTTATCAGCAGCACTTGGCAGTAATCACACCTACGGAAACTTGTAATTTTCCTCAAGGAGGTGACACTGACAGAATTAAAAATGAAGGAGCCCCTCTGAAAAGCAAGTTCATTACAAATTAACAGTGGTCTTAGCAAAGCAGTGGGCTAAGGCGTGTCAAATAGCGATATGGATAAAGAAACCCAGCATTTTAAACTGTCAGAGCTGGGAGCAGGGCTAGCCTGAGAACAAATTAATCACATATTGTCAAGGCAAAGTTGCATCAAATTAACACATCGGATTCCAGCATATTAATGTTAGAATGCTTTCACCTGATTATTACTGCAAACCATTGCCCCTCTTTGAATGCAAAGATATAATTAAATTGCTAAATAGAAAGTGCATATAATATCTCCACATGCATTTAGGATGCGTGAGCTGAAAAGTGCACATCCTAGGAAGTGACAGATTCTATTTGTAGGGGGAAAACTTTACTTTTTTTCCCTTTTATTTACTTGGGAGTACTAGAGTATGAAATTAGAAAAGTTAGTTATGTTATTCATATCCTATATGAGTTAGATGAAATACAGGTTTAATTTAACTGATTTGCTACACTGGCTATGAGTACATAATTACCTCTGCATTTTTCTGGAAGAGAAATGGAAAATATTGCACAATAGTCCTTTACAGCAAAATGGCCCATTACACGTAATCCTAGTGGTGAATCTGTTATCAGAAGGTTCTTAGGAGAAACTAGACTGGCCATTTCTGACAACTGCCTTGTACATAGGAGTTACTTTCTGGCTCTGCTTGATCTAGTGTGTGTGTTTTACGATATTCAAAACAAGAATTCTGGCAGAAGGCCAACTCTAGTTGACCATTCTGATCAAGGAAATAGCCAAGAAAGAAGAACTTGCTTTTTGTTAGTCCCTGCTTGTCCCAGGTTATACTCGGGCCAGGCCTTCCGGCTTGCTGTCTCTGCTACTCACATCCAGCCTTGCTGTGTCTGTTAGGCACACTTAGCCTTGGCTGTTCTCCCTCTGTCCTCTAGCAAGCTCTGATGGTCCTCTGCGTTAAAATCTTCCTTAAAACTCGCCTACTTTCATGAAGCCTCCTTCAGCAACCCAGGCGTTCACAGACTCTCTCTTCAGCTTTGGGATAGGGCGGTCTTGATTTACAAATCTCACTTAGGAAGAGCTGTGGGACTTGTAAACCCGGAAAAGAAGCAGTGATCACTAGGAGCCAGCGTGGGTTCACTCAGAACCAGGCAGGCCAAGGTAACCTCATTCCTTTCTTCGGTAGTGTGATTAGCTAGAGTACTGTGGTCATGGTGTTCTGAATTTCAGTAAAGCATCTGACTGTTGTAGCAGAATCTTGTACAGTATTCTTGTAGGCAAGCTGAAGAAATGTTGGCCAGTAACATTGTGGTCAGGTGGGCTTGCATCTGGCCTGAGTGACGAGGCACAGAGTGACTATAGACACGTGTTGATCTGGATAGCTATCTATTGTGGCAAGCTGCAGGACTCCGTGTGTTCAGGGGCTTGGTGAGAACATTGATGACAGGCTGATCACATTCACGGAAGGCAGAAACTGGGGGGAATAGCAGGCATGTGCTGTAACAAAGTCAGGGACCGAAGTGGCCTTGACAAGGCAATGGTACACTTGCGCTTAGGCCATAAAATGCAGTTGTTTGTGTATGGGGGCAGTGAAAGAGAAGGGCAACATATGATTTAACCAAGACGTACATGGAAGAAAGTTGGTTGTAAGGTCAGTATGATTGAACACAGCCAGAGAGGTAGAAGAAAAACTCATTTGTTCATTCACTCTGAAATATTTCTTGAGAGCCTGTATGTGCCAGGAACTTTGCTAAATGCTGAGGATACAATGGCGAATGAAACAGAGGCCCCAAACTCGTGGTGTATGTAATCTTGTAGAAGATTGAGACAATTACAATAAGATGTACCAAATGCTATGGGAGGAAAAGTTCAGTAGGCTGAGCTCCTTAAAGGAGGGGCACCTGGCTGGGACTTGGGATGGGTGGGTATTAGGGAAGACCCCTTAGATGAACCCTAAGCCAAACTTTGAAGGATGGGAGGGGGTTAGTTAGGTAAGAAGCTTCCAGGCAGGGGAAATGCAGGTATAAAAATCTGAGGTGAGAGAAATTCTGGTGGATTCTGGGAGAATGAAGGTAGTTGAGTGTGCCTGCAACGTAGAGGGTGGAAGAGGCAAGAGATGAGGCTTGATCAAGAAGGTTCTGACCTGATCCTGAGAGTCATATTTTGAGCAAGGGATTGACATCCTCAGGTCTGAATAAATCACTGTGCCTCCACTTAGCAAAAGTAGAGAGTTTAGTGTGCGGGAGTAGTGTGTGCCTATAAGACGGACTTTGGCGACTGTAAACAGCCTGCGTTCAGACATAGGCTGCCAGGAGGAGGTGGAGACTGGGAACGGGGTGTATGAGTTGGGATTTACAAAATCTGCCCGGAGAAGAGAAGACCCAGGAAGATCTGAGCATTGCCTGAATGTGGTAGAAATGTTCTCAGGCAGAGGAGGGCTCTACATGGCTCCGCCAGGCTGGGCACAGCAAAGGGAGTATTAACCATCTTTCCATGGTTAAGTGTTCATTGTTGCTGTTTGGGAGGCAGTGTAGTAAAATAGAAGGAGCCTTAACTCCCTAGACTTGCATTCTATAGTCTTGGACCTTACCTTTAGGTCTTTAATCCATTTTCAGTTAATTTGTGTGTGTGGTGTAAGGTAAGGGTCCAGCTTCATTCTTTGACATGTGGATATCCAGTTTTCCCAGCACCATTTGTTGAAGAGACATTCTTACCTTACGTGACTTATAGTGAAAGCACAGCGAAAGTAGAAAGTAGTGAAAGTAGTACAGTGAAAGTAGAAAGATAATGGTCAGAGTTTTATCCTTCATATTTATGTGACTTTCCTTGATAATCTACATAGTAAAGCCTCTTATTTGAAATATACTTTTTCTCATTGTGGTAATCACTTTGCAATATATATATAGAGAGATAGATAGATATAGATATATAGATCAAATTGTTATGTTGTACACCTTAAACTAATACTCTGTGTCGATTATATCTCAATAAAGCTTCGAGAAAAATACCCTTTCCCTCATCTCATCACTTGGGTCCATATTCTGTCATATCATGCTTCCCGTTCTTTGTATGTTCTGTTCTCTGTGCCTGGAATGTCTTCGTCAGTGAATTCCTGTTTATCTTTTAAGATTCAGCCCACATATGACCTCCCTTGACTCCCTCAAGTTCACTCCCAGAAGTTGCACTTATCACACTCCATTGTAATTATATGTTTACATATCCTTCGCACACACAAGAATGTAAGCTCTGTGTGGACAGGGACAATGTTCAGTTTGTCTTTATAACCCAGCAACTAGCACAGATCCTGTCATCCAGTAGTCATTTAGTAAAATTAAATGAATGAACAGGCCACCTTTGTCATAGAGACTATAAAATGGTGAAGGGTAAGATGCCTCAGTTCTATATATAATGAGCTGAGCTTCTGTCTCCTCAATTCTAAAATTAGGAGATAGATAAGTTCTCTGAGGTCCCTTCTGGCTCCAACTATCTATGAAAATTGCATAGGGAATTCCTATCCAAGTACTCCCAGAGCTTCATTACCACAAATCTCACAAGATCTACCATCAAATGAGACCAAATCTTAACTTTTTTTGGTTGGGGGGCTGGGGGCCCTAAGGAATTTTGCCGTTCAAGGGTCAGGTGAAGTAAAGTGTGTTGGCTGAGCCTTTCCAGTGTGTTCTGGTTTCAGCAGTTCTGTCTTTCATTGCAGGCAAGGCATTCCCACCCTCTTTTGGCCTCACTGTTCTCATTTCTAAAATTGGGAAGATTGGACAGAGTCATCAATTTTTACTGATTCAGTATGTGTGTGTTTGAGGGGGTAATGAATGTATTTTGAAAAAGCATATTCAATATTCTAATATTATGTAAGGAAAATTTAAAAATAATTTTTATACAATACTTACAAAGAAGTAAAGCCTCATTAAGATTTGACTATTGGGGATATGCAGAAGAGAGAATAAATTTTAATGGCCCTGGTGAGGTGCACGTCATCTTTGGGGGAGTGTGAGATTTTTATAGTTATCAGAAGGGGTCGTGGGTTAAAGATGGTCATGAAACAACACTGCATTAGTTTCTGTTCCTATTCTAATATTCTATGATTCTGTAATGATGAAAATTTCACAGAAGGCTTTAGTGGGATGAGCCCTACTTAATTCTGGTGTATGTATGTGTTGTACCTACAGGTTTTGTTTGCTTGTTTGTTTTTTAAAATTGAATCCTGACTCTGTTACTTACTAGCTATGTGACCATGGGCCAATCACTTAATCTCTCTAAGCCTTACTTTTTTCATTTGTAAAAGGGATATGATGGTTAACACCTTCTATATAAGATTATAGTGAGAATTAAATAATTAAAGCTCTTAGTGGATGGCACATCATAAATGTTCTGTTCATATTAGTTATTATTGTTAGAGATTTGGAGGTGAATATTAACCACACCTCTCCCTGATCTGACTTTGGTACCCTGAGAGTTCCAACGTAGAAATCAGAAAAATGGAATTTTAAATGTTCATTTTATTACTGGCAGATCTGCTTATGATTTGCAACCCTAATACCCTAATACTTCCTCCACTGAGTGTAGACCAGCACTATCTGGTAGAAGTTTCTATGTTGATGGAAGTGTTCTATATCTGTGCTGTCCAGTATGGTAGCCACCACTCACATGTGACTTTTAAGTACTTGAAATGTGACTAGTGTGACTGTGGAACTGAATTTTAAATTTTATTTAAATTAAATTTAAATGGCCACATGTGGTTAGTGGCTACTGTATTGGACAGTGCAGGTCTAGACATTGGGATGACTCACCCAAGGCAATATCTGATCTGCAGAGGAGACAGACTTTTCAGAATTGCTGTCTCATACCCTTTCCATGCCAGTAATGGAATTAGAGAGATCTGGGCCCTCAGACCTGCTGCTAGAAAGCTGGCCAGGTCCCTGACCCCCAAAGTTTGAACACAGGAGCAACTGCTGGGCAGACACTGAGTGCCTGGAACGGCTAAAGCCACGTCAGTTAACTCACTCTTCCTGGGACAAAGAGAAGGGATCTGATTTTCCCCAGTATTTCTAAAAGGGCAGAGAGACCTATTTTGTGGCTAAAGCTAAGAAGCCTGGAAACAGAAGGAATAGTTCCCCTTATACTAGTGACTGCATGTTGGACAGAGCATTTTCTTAATAAATTTTAAACTTTCAATGCGTAGTGATAAAGACTTGTTTATATTTTGCTTCCTTCTATACTTTAAATATGATCCTAGTTTTTTCCTTCTATACTTGTGTATTTTTTTTTTACCATGTAGTTGGATGATTCTAAGCGTAGCTTATTTTTAGACAGAATGAAGACAAATACTTAAAACTACAATTAAAATAAAATGTTTTGTAAATCTCTGCCCTGAATTCAGTCTTATCTCATTTATATTGACCATGGCTTTTGGTAAGCTTATGGAAAGTCAGTTGCTTCTTTGTAGCTCTTTTTTCTTCTTCTTCATGTTCTTTTCATTGGGCTTAAGTATTAAAGGGAATCTTATCAGTATAGCTTGTTTCTATAGAAACAAGGGGAAAGGGGAAAGTTGATGTTTCTTTTGAAACTTCCCCAAAGGAACATCTTGCTTATAGCCTAGCAGCATGTGTAGTGATTGTGTAGTTTCAGGGTGTGGGGACATCCTGTTGTCCGTGAGTAGCTGAGTGAATCTGAAATGGCAATAGTTTGGAATCAGATCTTACATTTGGAGATTTGCCTTGAAGTCACCATCACATGTACAGCACCCCACCTTTATTGAAATAAACATTGGTTATGCTTCTAAAGTTTTCCATTGATATCCTTTCTCATTAAGTATATTCAACCTATTAAAGAGTGGTCTTAAAGACCCATGTATAATTATGGGATATGAGTAGTTATTTTAATGACCATGTAATTTATATCATGAGGATATAGCATATCTAAAGCAGCCTTCAATTAATTAGAAGAGGCTGTTTAACCTACATGTATAAAAATTCCAATTAAAACATCTTTGCCAAACTTCTTGTCCAATTTTGTTGTATTTTATATGGTTCAGTTGTTTGAAATATCCTTAAAAATAGTTACTGTCTTGGAATGGTAAAGCATTGATTAAGCATTACTGTGTGTTAGGCATGTGCTAAGTATTTTATATATATTATTTCATTTAATCCTCACAACAGCCTGTGAGATAGGCGGTGTCACTGGTTTACACTGGTTTACAGATGTGAAAATTTCTCTGGACCTCAGTCCTCTATATTGGAGTTAATATTACCCACTTCAGTGTGTTATGAGGATTAAATGAGATAATATGCCCACCTTGAAGCAGGTACTCAATAAATGATAGCTGCTATTCTTGTTATTTTTGATTTCATGTTTTAAACAGGTAATGCTTCTTATGATTCAAAATGTAAAAAGATATTATACAGTGAAAAGTCTTTCTCGTTCCTGTCTTCCATTCATCTAGTGCCTACCCATACCCATTTTGTTAGTTTGTTGTAGATCTTGCAGAGTGTACATATACAAATATGAATTTATATTCTTATTCTTTCACCTTTTACGCAAAATGTAACATACTACTAACACTGTTCCAGAGCTTCCTTTTTTTTTACTTAACAGTATAACTTGGAAATCTGTCTGTATTAGTGCCCTGAGAATTTCTCATTCCTTCCTATTGCTGCATAGTATTCCATTGTTTGGAAATATTATAGTTTCTTTAGCCAGTTCCCTGTTGCTGGAGACTTGAGTTGTTTCTAATATTTTGCTATTATAAACAATGCAGCAGTGAATAATCTTGTACATATGGCATTTAAAAGTGTGCAATTGTATATGTAGGATAAATTCCAGGAAGCAGAATTGCTGGGTCAAAGGGAATAGGCATTTGTGATTTTTGTAAGTATTGCCAAATTGCCCTGCATAGGGATTGTGTCAGTTACACTGCTACCAGCAATATGTGAGAGTGCCTGTTTCCTCACAGCTTCACCACAGAATTTATCAAATGTTTGGATTTTTGCCAGTCTAATAGGTGAAAAGTGAATCTGTGTCATTTTAATTTGCATTTCTCTTATGAGTGAGGTTGAGCTTTTCATTTGTTTAAGAACCTTGGCAGTTTTGTGAATTTCCCAGATGTATTGGATTCTTGATCTTTTTCTTATTTGCTAGGAGTTCTTTATATGTTAGGGAGATTAGTCCAGTTTATTGTGTATCTTTTGATTTTGTGGATTTTTTTGGGCTAGATATACTTTTTTTAATATAGTGAAATTTGTCATTTTTTCCCTTTATAGCTTCTGGATTTTGAATTCATTTGTTTGGGGAAGTATTTTTCATATTCTTGCATAATTCTTAAGTTTATTCCTAGATATTTGCAGTTATTGCTGTTGTAAATGGGGTCTTACTTTCTGTTACATTTTTATTATGTGTGCGAAATGTGCTGATTTCTGTGTTAATTTTGTATTCCTTTACATTACCAAATTCTCTGTTTATGGTAATTTTTCGTTAGTTCTTATGGGATTTCCATGTACAAGAGTATTAATACAGAATGATATAATACAGTGATTTATTTTTACCTCTTTCATTTCCATTTTTGTATCTCTGACCACTTTCTCTTTTCTAGTGTTGTTATCTTTATCACTATTACCACTACCACAGTACTTGGCATTAAGCTAAAAGTTGGCATTAAGTAAATGTTAATTCTCTCTTTAAATTACAAGCCATAAATATCAAAAATGTAGCAGCCAGTGATTATGTCAAGCAGAAAATATTAAGAAAAAATTTAATGAGTGAAAAAAGGGAGGGGGAGTTGAAAATGTCTTTGTAGTCTATGATCCTTTCCTGCAATGCTTGTAACAGCCTGTATTAAATAGGGTGGGGTTTTTGTTTAGTTTTTGCCATTGTTGAAAAGATAATCATTTGAGATGTGTATTTTGAGTAACTATGGGTCTTTTCTCCCTTAGAAATCACTTGGCATTCTTTTTTTTCTTTCACTCTGGAGAAGAATTAGCACTTGACAATATACTATGAGATTATGTCTTTGTGTTCTACGAGTAATAACCGTGCATTTTATTAAATATAGACCAGCATTAGAATTAGCAACTGATGGACTTCCCTGGTGGTACAGTGGTTAAGAATCCACCTGCCAATTCAGGGGACACGGGTTTGAGCCCTGGTCCAGGAAGATCCCACGTGCCATGGAGCAACTAAGCTCTTGCGCCACAACTACTGATCCTGTGCTCTAGAGCCTGCGAGCCACAGCTACTGAGCCCGCCTGCCACAACTACTGAAGCCTGTGCACCTAGAGCCCGTGCTCCGCAACAAGAGAAGCCACCGCAATGAGAAGCCCGCATGCCACAACGAAGAGTAGCCCCCACTCACGGCAACTAGAGAAAGCCCACGCGCAGCAACGAAGACCCAACGCAGCCAAAAATAAAAATAAATAAATACACTGAACTGAACTGAAATCAGTTTAAGGTTTTCCAGAGCTTCTTAGCAGGAATTTTTGATTTTTATTTTCCTGCTAACTAACTTCCTGTTTCTTGATTCATAGTAGTCCTATAATGAGTTGTCTCTAGCATTAAAACTTTTGCTTTAAGAGGGTTCTGTTTTTGTTTGTTTGTTTTTTGTTTTTGGTAAACTGTAGGGGACCAGAAGAATTTGAAGGAGGAAAGAGTATGGAGAAAAATTAAGAGTGTTCTAGAACATAACGCATTTCTCTTTTCTTCCCTCCATACCTCCCTCCCTGTGTCCTTAAAGGAACTTGTTGGTTGCTTGGGAATAACTGGGTTCTTTTCTTCTCCATATAAGCTGAAAAGATTGTGAGGCTCCTCATTCATCTGTGAAGTAGAGAAATGGATTCACTTGTAAATATGTCTTAAATTTTTAAAAATTAATTGAGTATATACAGAAAAGTATTTTAAAGGTATAGGCAGGGTATAAAGTTGTACAATAATCACTCATGTACCACCCAGTTTGGGAGTAAGAACATTACTTTTACTTCTGAAGTCCCCTCTGTATCTTCCTTGCTTTCTTCCCACTCATAGAAGGTGTCTTTAATTCCCTTGCTTCTCCTTATAGCTTTATCCCATGTATTTGTATCCCTAAACAATATAGTTTTGAACTTTATATAAATGTATTTATATTTATATATACTTACATATATTTATATATAATTAAATATTATAAATGTTTATATTTATAATAAATACTTAATTATGCTTTAAGTATTCTTCAGTAACTTTTTTCTCTCAACATTATGTCCCTGAGATTCACCCATGTTGATACCTGTAGCTGTATAGTTAATTCATTGTACAAGTATACTGCAGTTTATCTGTTTGATCGTTGATGAACATTTGGGTTGTTTACAGTTCTTGCTATTACAAACAATACTGTTTATAAATATTTTACATGTGTAAGAATTACCCCAAAAGCAGAGGCTTAAAAACAGTTTTGACCATGAATCACATATAATAAGAGAGAATACATTTTAGATCCTGACCCAGTACACACATACATTAAGTACATGTGCACATATATATAATACATCGAAACAAAATTTTGTGAAAGAATACTGACCAGAACCAAGTGTAAATGCACTCTGATATATTTTATTCGAATCTATTCTATTTTATTAAAAAAAAATGCTGGTCGAAAATGGCTAAATTGATTTCCCAACCCTCAGGACCATGGTTTGAAAATTCCTGTTGCAGAGTACATGCAGATGTGGAATTAAAGGGTCATAGCATATGTGTGCATCTTCAACCTTAACAGATAATACTGAATTGTTTTCCAAAGTGCTTATTCCCATTTACACTCCTTCCAGCAGTATGTAAGTGTCCCATTTATCCCATCAGACTTAATTTTTTCATCTTGTAGATGTGAAATCATCTCGCTGTGATTTGAGTTTGTATTTCTCAGGTTATAATTGAGATTGACCATCTTGTGTGTGTATTGATTATTTATGTTTGCTGGTCTGTGAAGTACTTTTTCAAATCTTTTGTCCATTTTTGTTTATCATGTCTTACTGATTTGAAGGAATTTTTAAAAATGTATTTTGGATAGTAATCATTTTAATGTATTTGGACACTAAGCATTCTGTTGCAAATATGTTCTCCCGATTGTGGCTTGTCTTCATTATCTTTATGGTGTTTTTTGATGAGCAGAAATTCTTATTTTTAATATTGAATTTATAAGTCTTATACTTCATTATTTATACTTTATGTGTCTTGTTTAAGAAATCCTTCTCTACCCCAGGATCATAAAGATGTTTTCTTATGTTGTATTTAAAGTTTTCATATTTAAATAATCCATCTAGAATTCATTTTGTTTTTAAATGTGTGGTGTGAGGTAAAGGTCCATTTTCATTTTTTTTTTCTGGATGGTTAATCAGCTGTCCTGGCATTTATTTATTTATTAAAATAAATTTTATTTTATTTATTTTTGGCTGCGTTAGGTCTTCGTTGCTGCACATGGGCTTTCTCTAGTTGCTGTGAGTGGGGGCTACTCTTCGTTGTGGTACGTGGGCTTCTCATTGCGCGGGCTTCTCTTTTTGTAGAGCATGGGCTCTAGGCACGTGGACTTCAGTAGTTCGGGCTTAGTAGTTGTGGCTCGAGGACTGTAGAGCACAGGCTCAGTAGTTGTGGTGCAAGAGCTTGGTTGCTCCTCGGCATGTGGGATCTTCCTGGACCAGGGCTCGAAGCCGTGTCCCCTGCATTGACAGGTGGATTCTTAACCATTTCACCACCAGGGCAGTCCCTTGGCATTATTTATTGAAGTGTCACCTTTTCTTGCTGATCTGTGGTGCTAGCTCAGTAATACATCAGATTTCGTTATGTGTATGTTTCTCCACTCTCTCTTCTGTTCTCACGGTTTAGTTGTTTTTCCCCAGGTTAATATCACACTATTTTAATTATTTCAGACTTAAAACAATTTCTGATATCTGGTAAATCATGTCCCCTCAACCTCCTTTTTCTTGTTCATGAATGCCTTGTGTATTTTGACCTCTTTATTGCGCTAGCATGTAAATTTTGAAACTGCATGTCAGGTTTTTCAGAAATTCCTGTTGAGATTTTGATTAAAATTGGACTAAATTTGTAGATCAGTTTGGGAGAGCTGACGTCTTTAACATTTTGAACATGATATATCTCTCCATTTATTTAAGTGATATAAAATGTCTTTCATCAAATTTTGTAATTTCTCCATAGAAGTCTTATATGTCTTTTGTTAGACTGAATCACACATACTTAATATATTTTGATTGTATTCTCAATATCTTTTAAATCAGTGTCTCCCTGTTTGTTGCTAGTGTTCAGAAATAGCATCAATTTAATTTCAACAACCCTATTAAACTCTTATTAATCATATTTTATACCTTTTTTTTGTAGTCTGGAGTCAGTCACTTGCAAATGATAATAGTTTTGGTTTGTTTGTTTTTTTGGCTGCGTTGAGTGGCTTGCGGGATCTTAGTTCCTGATCAGGAATTGAACCCAGGCCCCAGCAGTGGAGATGCCGAGTCCCTACCACTGGATTGCCAGGGAATTCCCATTTTTATTATTTTCTTTCCAATCCTTGTACTTTTATTTCTTTTTCGTGCCTTACTGAACTGGCTAAGACCTCTAATACCATGCTGAAAAGAGATAGTCTTGTTCCTGATATTAAAGGGAATACGTTCATTGTTTCACCATTAAGAATGCTGTTTGTTATTTGATAGATGGCTTATGTTGGATTAAGAAAGGTCCCTGTTATTTCTTAGTTTGCTAAGATTATTATTATTATTTTTTTTTTTTTTTTTTTTTTTGTGGTACGCGGGCCTCTCACTGTTGTGGCCTCTCCCGTTGCGGAGCACAGGCTCCGGACACGCAGGCTCAGCGGCCATGGCTCACGGGCCCAGCCGCTCCGCGGCATGTGGGATATTCCCGGACCGGGGCACGAACCTGTGTCCCCTGCATCGGCAGGCGGACTCTCAACCACTGCGCCACCAGGGAAGCCCAGATTATTATTTTTTAATCATGAGTGAATGTTGAATGTACTGAGTGCTTTTTCTATATTTATATAGACTACTATATACTTTTCTCCTTTAATTTCTTAATCTGATTAATTACAGTAATTTTCTTTGTTTAACTGACTTTGCATTTGATAAGATAAATTTAACTTTGCTCATCAACTATCTTAGTTTTTATATATTGCTACATTGGTTGGTTAGTTTTTATTTTCCTATGGATTTTGCATCTTTGTTTACACTGGCCTGTAATATTCCTACCTTATACTCTCAGGTTTTTTTTTTTTAAAAGACAACCTGGTTAATTAATTAATTAATTAATTAAGGCTCTGTTGGGTCTTCGTTGCTGCA
This sequence comes from Aethalodelphis obliquidens, assembly GCF_003676395.1. Lineage (NCBI taxonomy): Eukaryota > Metazoa > Chordata > Mammalia > Artiodactyla > Delphinidae > Aethalodelphis > Aethalodelphis obliquidens. Next base: position 9,806,883 of record NW_020837951.1, read on the forward strand.
CGAGGGCTTTCTCTAGTTGTGGCGAGCGGGGGCTACTCTGTTGCGGTGCGTGCTCTCATTGCGGTGGCTTCTCTTGTTGTGGAGCACGGGCTCTAGGTGTGTGGGCTTCAGTGGTTGTGCCACGTGGGCTCAGTATTTGTGGCTCTCGGGCTCTACAGCGCAGGCTCAGTAGTGGTGGTGCACGGGCTTAGTTGCTCCGTGGCATGTGGGATCTTCCCGGACCAGGGCTCGAAACTGTGTCTCCTGCATTGGCGGGCGGATTCTTAACCACTGAGCCACCAGGGAAGTCCCTACGCTCAGGTTTTGATATGGAGGCTTTCTAGCCTCATAAAGTGATTTAGGAATTGTTCTTTTTCAGTACCATTGAATAGTATGGTTAATATTAGCGCTCTCTATATTTTGAATGTTTGGTGGAACTTGCTAATAAAACTAGTTGTCACAGGCTGGGTTTCCCTGGGAAGCAGACTCTGAAATGGAGATTAGCATGCAGGAAATTGGTCAGAGAGTGCTTTCTGGGTCATCGTCTGCTGGGGGAAGGGAAGGAAACAGGATTGGGTAGAAGGAATTGGACAGTAGGGCTTATACCATGGAGCACATTCTGAAGCTAGGATGGCCCTTTAGAGTTGTCCCAAGTTGGGATGAGCGGGCCAGGCCTTAATATTCTTGCAGTGACCATGCAGTCTATCCTTTGTACTGCTTATGTTTACTTGATTCATATAAGTAAATATGCATTTACTGGGACCACTCCTTCATCTCTATGGTGGGCTTCTGGTTTGGGGGGAAGCTTATACAAGGAAGGTTCATAGAATAAACTACACTCCCCACTTCTGCAACTGGTCTTGAGGCCAAAACTGATACTCATCTCCCTCTTCAAGTATCCATTCTAGTCCCTTAAGTCTCAGTTAGCATCTCTGCTGGTCTAGGTGGCTTTTATGGTATGATGGCCCAGACACTTATCCCAGAGGCTCCAAGCCCTGGTTACCTTTCAAAGGCTGTGGCTGCTTCATTTGTCCATTTACCATCAAAACTGGGCAAAAGAGTAATAAAATATGTCCAAATGGATTTACTGACCAGACATGTTCCTTCCTGCCTGCATTGTGTAATAGCAGCCCTACCTTGTCCTGATGAGAGTCCAAGTACTCCTGTCAGGGTAGTGATTTTTCTTCTTGCCTGATGTCTCTTGGCATGAGGAACCTGACCAGCAGACATAGTTTAACATTTAGTGGGACTTCTGCTGTGTCTCTTGGTAGAAGTGTTTTCCATTTGGGAGCCAGGTTCTCTAAATCCACAGAGCCCCAAATTCTAGGGATGGGAAGCATAAATTCCCCAAGTGGGTCACTGGGAGTAAGATGAGTGGGGCCACTCTTGCTTCCTCTCCTTGGTTCCTAGAACCATGTATCTTACCTACTGGGACATAATGCCATATAATGGTTGTTGATATTATTTTGTACATGTATTGTATCCTAAAGATGGCATCCCACCCTCACAGGGTGTCATCTCTGAGCTAGTGTCTTATCTGCACCTTCAACAGGTTGTTCAGTCACTATTAGACTGAAAGCTTTTGGGTAGTATGGTGTATAGTATGACCAGACAATCCCATGGTTATATGCAAGTACTGATTCTCCTTTGCTATAAAGTGGGTTCCTCGATCTGGTGCAGTGTTATGTGGGCTGCCATTTTGGTGGATCAAACACTCTGAGATAACAGTGCTAGCTGAGGCATTACTGGCAGGAAAGCCAAATCCATATTTGAACATGTGTTGATCTCTGCCAAAACCACTTTCAGAGTGGAAGCGGTCTAGTACATTCAACTTGCCACAAATGGCTGGTTGGTCTCCTTAAGGAATGGTGACCTATTGGGGCCTCAGCATTGTTCTGTGTTGCTGTCAGATTGGATATTTGATAGTGGGCAGTAGCAAAATCAGCCCTGGTGAGTGAGAGATCATGCTTTTGGGTCCATGATAGCCTCAGTCTGCTATCATGGCTAACTGTTCATGTGTCCATTGTGCCAGCGCTGGGAGACCAGTAGCAAAAACTGCCTGAAGGTAGAGGAAGTTTGTGTTGGGAGTCCCTAAGAGAGTGATTCACTAGGAGGACTCACAGGACTCAGCATGTAGTTCTCATGTCTTGTTAATTACAGTGAAAGGATACAAAGCACAATCAACAAAGGGAAAGGCATATTGGGCAAAGTCTAGAGAAACTGGATACATACTTCTAAGAGTCCTCTTCCAGTGGCATCACACTGGACGTGCTTAATCCTCCCAAAACAAGGTGTGTCAATATAGGTAACACTGTCTGCTAGGGAGGCTTATTAGAAACTCAGTGTCCAGGGTTTCTACAGGAAGCTGTTCACATGGGCACCCTCTGCCTAGCATGTATCAAATTCCAGAGTCCTAGAAGGAAGGCAGGTGTTCAGTGTAAACCACGTTTGCACAGTTTAGGCACACTTGAGCTGCTCTTATCAGTTAGGGTAGTTAGAACTCTCCTGAGGTCCAAGTTCCCACGGGTCTACATATTTTAACCTCCTGACACATCTCCTTCCACACAAAGGAGAGGAGCAAATGCATTGTCCAAACTTTGGCTATTGAGAACACTTCCTATCCTGTCGTCTTTTAAGGCCACTCCTGAGTGGGGCTGTGTTGCAGCCATGGTCCATTTTCAGCTTCAACGACGGTCCATTTTCAGCTTCCCCAGCAGTTCTTGAAATGTTGGTATATAGCCCTTTCTCTGTATATGATTGCCTGACTAAATGGCCATTGGTCCCTTTGGGGGAATCATTAAAATGTTTAGTTGCTGTGGGGGTACAGGTCCTTCTTCCTTTAGCTTTATCTCGTAATCTCACATTTTTTGATATGTTTGCCTCTAGATATTTCTAATTTGTATTACTTCTTATCGATACTTGAATTATTTATGAGTGTTTCTAAATTTCCAAACCTAGAAGGTTTTTCTAATTTTTCTTTTTGATTATTGACTCTAACTTAATTGTTTTGTGGTTAAAGAAGATGGCCTGATGATACCAATTACTTGAAATTTGTTTAGCATGATTTTATGCCCACTAATGTAAGTCACTTTTCACAAATATTACCTCTGAACCTAGAAAGACTGCTGGAACAACTTCTGCTGTTGGGTGCAGAATTCTGAATATATCCATTAGGTCAAGCCTGTTAACTGTGTTAAAACCTGTGTCTTTTTGTCTGCCTGATATCAATTAGACAAAGATATGTTAGAATCTTCCCCTATGTTGATAAATTGTTTATTTTCTCATGTAGTTCTGATAAATTTTCCTTTATATATTTTGAGGTTATGTTTCTGGGTTCATACAATTTCAGAATTGTTATTTCTTCTGGTGAATCGAACCATTTGTCATTTGTGACTATATCTCTAGTGAACTCTTCGCCCCCTTTTGTTTTGTTTTTTTTTGCTGTACGCGGGCCTCTCACTGTTGTGGCCTCTCCCGTTGCGGAGCACAGGCTCCGGTCGCGCAGGCTCAGCGGCCATGGCTCACGGGCCCAGCCGCTCCGCGGCATGTGGGATCTTCCCGGACCGGGGCACGAACCCGCGTCCGTGAAGCCCCCTTTTTTTAAAAAAAAATTAATTGTTTATTTATTTTAGGCTGGGTTTATTTATTTTAGGCTGGGTTCAGTCTTCATTGCGGTGCGCAGGCTTCTCATTGTGGTGGCTTCTCTTTTTGAGGAGCACAGGCTCTAGGTGCACAGGCTTCAGTAGTTGTGGCTCACGGGTTCCAGAGCACAGGCTCAGTAGTAGCAGCACATGGACTTAGTTGCTCCACGGCATGTGGGATCTTCCTAGACTAGGGCTCGAACCCGTGTCCCCTGAGTTGGCAGGCAGATTCTTAACCACTGCGCCACCAGGGAAGTCCCCCCCCCCTTTTTTTTTTATATAGCTATACTAACTCCGTTTGGTTAGTATTTGCCTGGTATATATGCAGTTTCATTATGTTTTGAGATACAGATTTCCCCCCCCCCCGTGTTTCCTCTTTGGATTTCACTGGGCTTTCTGAATCTGTGGAGTAGTGTCTTTCATCAGTTCTGGAAATCTCTTAGCCACTCTCTTTTCACACATTGCCTCTTTACCATTTATTTTTCCTTCCTCTTCTAAAATTCTGGGTAAACTTGTTAGAATGTTACTTTGTCCTCTGTATCTCTTACCCTCTTTTCTATTTTCTTCCTCTGTGTCTCTCTGAGTTGCATTCTAGGTAATTTCTTCAACTCTATCTTCCAATTCATATGTTTTCTCTTCAGCTGTGGAACCAATACATTTGCAGTTTTAGTCATTGTATTTTTCGTTTCTAGAAGTCCCATCTTGATCTTCTAAAGATCTGTTTGGTAATTTTTAAAACTTTTATCGTGAAACATTTAATAATAATTTCCTTAGTTCCTTAGTTCATCCTTATACCTACCACTTATGTTCATTGTTAACATTTTTCTGTATTTACTTTATGTTTTATTTAGCCATTTCAAAAGTGCCATTCACTCTTAAATACTTTAGCTTGCATCTTCCAAGGATAGTGGCATTCTCTTACTCAGTTACAATATCAGGTCACATCTTGAATAATATTTTACAGTCTCTTGTTCCAACCCACACTTTAAAAAAAAATTTTTTTATTGGAGTATAGCTGATTTACAATGTTGTGTTAGTTTCAGGTGTACAGCAAAGTGAATCAGTTATACATACACATATAGCCACTCTTTTTTTTCTTTTCTTTTCTTTCTTTTTTTTAGATTCTTTTCCCATATAGGCCATTACAGAATGTCCTACCCAAACTTCTAATACTTTAAAATTTTTCTTTAAACATTTATTTTATATTGTGTTTCTGATCATTCTGTTAACTCTAGTCTTTGTGGGTCTTTTACATAATGCATTCTATGTTTTATGATTTGGGGCTGTAACTCATTTCTTGCAACTTTTTTTTTGGAATTATTTGAGACATGTCAGTTCCTCCTGAGAGGGTTTGTTTGCTTCTGCCTGGTACCTGGGAGTACTGTCAGCCCAGATCAACTTTAAATTCTTGGTTTGAGTCTTTCTGGTCCATCAGGTAATGTGAATTTGGTATGAAAATCTTATATGAAATGTTGGATTGTGGTTATAAAGTCTCAGAAAAAAAAATTTTTTTGGATAAGCATTTTTCCTCATCGGGTGGGGAGGCCTTAATTCTAATTTACTCCCACGTGTAGGTCTTTTGGGTTCCAGCTTTATTATAGATTATGAATGGGCTATCCTGTGTATCCAGCTGACCAAAAAAGCAGATACTTAATATCACCTTGCTTGGCAAATACCATCATTAAGGCAAAAATTGTGTTCTGTTTCCCTTTCTGGGTTTCCCTTTTCATTTAAATTTTGGGCCTTTGTGAATTCCTTAAACACTTGCCAGCCTATAGGGTAAAATAAATGTTTTTAGATTATATATATTTTTTATATTTATCAAAATCTTTAGTTGTTTTCTTTTAGGTGGTTGGTCAGGGTACATACTTTGATATGTGGCTGAAACAGAAGTCTTTTAATAAAAATTTTTTAATGTGTTATATTAAATGCTGTGGAAAAATACATATTACAGAAGGAAGAGAAAGATGAGACAACTTATATATAAATATATCATGGTTCTTGATTTCATGAAAATGTTGATTCAAAATATAATACAAGGCTCCCCTCCCCCCCAGAAAAAAAAGCTTTAAAATATATTGGTTTGAGAGGGAATTATAGCAGATAAAGATGGTGATCTTTTGAGTCAGTCAGACCTGGGTTTCCACCTGAGTTCTCTCACTAGCTGTGTGACCTTTAACAATTTCTTTAACTTCCTAGGAATTTATTTATCTGCAAAATGGAGTGATGGCAGTTTTGAAGATCAAGAGAGATACGTAGAGGGCTCAACCTAGTGCCCGAGTAAATGTTAGCTCTTTTTAATTTTTGTTACTGTCTTTCCAGAAGTGTTCACCATGCTAATACAGAGTGTTAAATGTGAAACATCTCACATTACCCATGTAATAGTGTAAAATGGAATATGGGTACGTGGGAGAGATGGCCGTAAAGGGAAAAACAAGAAAGGTACTACAAGGTTAGAAGATGAGGAGGAAAGCAGTAAGCTTGGCAGGTGACCAAAGCCAAGGAAACCCTCTGGCTTCCCTCAGTTTTCCAAGAGCAGGATTTCTTAAGGATGTTCTCTATTCTGGCTTTTTTTTTTTTAGGGTTCTGTTCAGTTAGTTGTACATCCCTACACCTTTGGGTCACAGGGAGCTCTTACTTCCTGTGGCCCAGTGGAGTTGCCTAGGGTACTTTAGGAGAAGGAAGCTTGTTAGGGATCTCAAGGGTAGTTAGGGATTTTCATTCTCACCAGTTCAGCAAGTAACCATTTGGTATCCCCAGAGTTCTGCAAGTACCTTATTAGAAAAGAAATACAGTTGCATTCTTCTGAATAGAAAAATTTATAATCAACACAAATACAGAAATATATATGCCATGCAGCGTCAACATATAGTAGATAGTAGCTTTTAGACTTCTTTCCTCTTCCCCTCGGTATGACTCAATCTAATTCTTGTATAACTTTTTCATTGGGCCCCACTGTGGAACAACAGAAATAAGAGGGAATTGTGTAGCCCACTTCCATCTAACCTTTTGCTCTATATTTTTGCATGCCCAAAGACAAGAAAGGTGTGTCTTATTCATTCATTGTCTTTATATATTTCTGTTGGTACTACTGTTGTCACTTTGGTTTTTTAGTAAAGGAAATTGGCTTATTTGAAACGTTTGTCTTAATCCTCTATGGAAATATCAGTTTACGGGAAGGTTAAGGCAGCTCCTTTAGGTTCCTCTCAGTCTCTGCTGCAATTGTCCGAAAGGAAACCCCAGGGAAACCCCTGAGCACAGGCGTTGGAAGAGCAGTGGCTGCACAGAAGACAACACTTCAGATGCTTTATCAGGTACTGTCTGGAGAGCAGAAATAATGGTTTGAAGGCGGAAATGCTGATGTCTCCACTTTCCCAACTTAGCACAAACATCTTCTTTATCTTTGGTGGATTTTGGTGCCACAGAGGCCGCTCCAAGAAGCCTTAAATGCAAGTGTGATTGTTTTTACAGTCCTGGCTTTGAAAGCATGGTGTTTGGGGATTTTCTTGACTTGAAGGGAATGGATTCATAGCATCCACTGTCAGTGCCATTCCCCTTTCTGTGATAACTTGTTCACTGTTTACATGAAAGGATTCAGGAAGTATGAGAGGTATACATAAATAGGTAAATGAACAAACAAATAAATAAAAAGCTTTGCTGCCTTTGTCACATAGCAAAATGGCTTGACTATAACATAATGGGAACACAGCAGCTATTTGATTACAACTTCAGGATTTTTCCTTGAAACTTCCAAGCATGTCTGATTTTTTTTTTTTCTATCTTAAATAACACTATGACATGGGAGGAGAAGTATCCTAGAATGCCATGGTTGCAAGGGACTTTTGAATGCATCGTCATCCCAGTCACTGTAGGTGCTGGTGTGAAATACTCTCACTACTGGTGCTTGCTTGCCCACTGGCGTGTCCATCCTTTGGAAGGCCCAGAAAATGATTTATAAATTATTTGCTTCTTGCCCAGTATGGTGTTTGTTTGTTTGTTTGTTTTTTAACCAGCCTAACCATTTTTAAGTGCGCAGTTCAGTGGTATTAAATACCTTCGTAACGTTATATAATCATCACTACAAGTGTGTCTCCATAACTCTTTTCATCTTGTAAAACTGAAACTTTATACCCATTAAACACCGACTCGGCATTCTTCCCTCTCCCTAGTCCCTGGCAACCGCCATTCTACTTTCTGTCTCCATGAATTCAACTACTCTAAGTATCTCATGTAAGTGGAATCATACAGTATTTGTCTTTTTGTGTCTGGCTTATTTCACTTAGCATAAATATCCTCAAGCTTCATCCATGTTGTAGCATACTGCAGGATTCCCTTATTTTTATTTTTTAAAATTTTATTTATTTATTTTTTGCTGCGTTGGGTCTTCGTTGCTGCGTGCGGGCTTTCTCTAGTTGCGTTGAGCAGGGGCTACTCTTCGTTGCGGTGCGCAGACTCCTCACCCTGGTGGCTTCTCTTGTTGTGGAGCACGGGCTCTAGGAGCACGGGCTTCAGTAGTTGTGGCCTGCGGGCTCTAGAATGCAGGCTCAGTAGTTCTGACGCATGGGCTTAGTTGCCCCACGGCATGTGGAATCTTCCTAGACCAGGGATCAAACCCGTGTCCCCTACATTGGCAGGCGGATTCTTAACCACTGCACCACCAGGCAAGTCCCTCCCTTATTTTTTAAAGCTTAATAACATCCCATTGTAGGTGTATACCACATTTTGCTTTTCCATTCATCTGTCAGTGGACGCTTGGATTGCTTCCATTATTAGCTATTGTAAATAATGCTGCTATAACATGAGTGTACAAATATTTCTTCAAGACACTGCTTTCCATTCTTTTGCATATATACCCAGAAGAGGAATTGCTGGAACATTTGGTAATTCTAATTTTTAATTTTTTGAAGAGCTTCTATACTGTTTTCCACAGTGGCTGTATCATTTTACATTTCCACCAACAGTGCACAAGTTTACCGGTTTCTCCACATCCTTGCCAACACTTACTGTTTTCTGTTTTTTTGATAGTAGCCATTCTGATGCATGTGAGGTGGTATCTCGTTGTAGGTTTTTTTTTATGTATAAATTTATTTATTTTTATTTTTGGCTGTGTTGTGTCTTCGTTGCTGCCACGGGCTTTCTCTAGCTGCGGCGAGCGGGGATCTACTCTTCATTGCAGTGCATGGGCTTCTCATTGTGGTGGCTTCTCTTGTTGAGCACAGGCTTTAGGCACGCAGGCTTCAGCAGTTGTGGCTCTAGAGCACAGGCTCAGTAGTTGTGGCGCACGGGCTTAGTTGCTCCATGGCATGTGGGGTCTTCCCAGACCAGGGATCGAACCTGTGCCGCCTGCATTGGCATGCGGATTCTTAACCACTGTGCCACCAGGGAAGCCCCTTGTTGTAGTTTTGATTTGCATTTCCCTACTGATTAGTGATGCTGAGCATCTTTTCATGTGCTTATTGGCCATTTGTATATATCTTTGGAGAAATGTTTATTTCAGCCCTTTGCCCATCCGTATAGTTTCATTAAAAGCAAAACAAGTAGCTTTGCAGTGTGGCCATGCAATTATAAGTGATGAGTAAGAACTCAGGCTCTGCAGTTAGAAAGCTCCCAGCTTCACCAGCTGTGTGACCTTGGGCAAGTTACTTCATTTCTCCAAACTCCCATTTCATCTAAAATGGGGAGAATAGTTGACTCTATCTCATTAAATTGTTTTGGGATTACATAAACTAATATTATGGATGTCAAATATATGGGCTAATATTGTAAGTGTTTAATACATGTTAGCTGCTGTATTGTTGGCATCATGAGCCAGTCATAAAAACACCTTTTATATCTTGGTCGTCTTCCTATATTGATAGTGTAAGTCATTCCGTTTTTGAAAATTTTCTGTTGTTTTTCCAGTTCATGCTACTCATTGTCTCAGTCACTATATTAGGTAAAACCATATGGAACTGCAATTTTTGTGGATCATAAATGATTGAATATCAGAGTTTCATGTGATCTAACTTAATGTAGTAGAAACTATCTGAGTGTCTAACTGCCAGAGTGCCTAATATGCTATTTTATTCAATCTTCCCAGATTCCCTACAAAGAATATATCATTTTCCCTGTTTGGGGTTGGGGAAACGAAGGCTTAGGGAGGTGAACAGATTTGCCTGAGTTTACACAACTTGTAAGTAGTTAAGCCAGAATTCAAACCCAGGTCTGCTGAATGCAAAGTTCATTCATTTTCTTTCTAATTTCTACCATATGAACAGTCTTAGAGACACCCCTCCCCTATCTCTGTGCCCAGTAAAGATGAAAGTTAGAGAAACTACACCATTTCTTCTTAGTTGCCAGTGATTTGGGTTTTCTTTAGTGCAGTGAGGATCATGTTCTGTGTTCATGTACATTTGGGCTTTTGTCCCTCTTTTTCACATTTGAAACACAGCATCTGCAGTGTTGGCTGTAGTCACCCAGGCTCTGCCTTCCTCCCATTTCTCATTGCCATCAGCATCCCCATCATTTGTTGAACATCTGTTCTGTGCAGGGAATGTGCTAGTTGCTTTATCCATAGTATCTCAGTGTCCCTATAATTATAGAGAATAGGGGCTAAAACCCTTTACAGGATGGAAGGAACTGAGGCTAAGTGGGATTGTGTGATTTAGCTGAGGGCACAAGTCTATCTTGCTTCAGGGTCCTCGTCTTTTCTGCAACACGTCGTTTCCTCCTATTCTTAGAGAGAAGGGAAATGAGGATAGCCTTTCTACAGAATAATCTGTAGCATACCTTGGTGTGTTATCCCTACTGAATTTTTCCTTCTTTCTTTTCCCACTCCTTTCCCCTTAGGCCTTCCCTTTCCCTCTCCCCCTTTTCCTCCCTCCCTCTCTCTTTTCCTTCCTTCCTTCCTTCCTTTTTCTTTCTTTCTTCCTTCCTTCCTTTCTTTTTCTTTTCCTTTTCCTTTCTTCCCTCTCTCCCCCCCCTTTCTTCCTTCCTTCCTACCTAATGAAGTTTAAATACCAAGATTAGGAAACTGCTTAATGTATTTCCTAAAGGAAATTGAATTCTTTAGATATTCCCATTTGATTTTTCCCCCCGACACTAAAAATTATCTCCAAGTTTAATTTGCTTTCAGAGGAATTATCATCCTTTATTTTTTTTTAGTATTTATTTATTTGGCTGCGCCGGGTCTTAGTTGTGGCATGTGGGATCTAGTTCCTTGACCAGGGATCGAACCTGGGCCCCCTGCATTGGGAGCACAGAGCCTTAGCCACTGGACCACCAGGGAAGTCCCTCATCTTTTAAAATATACTACTAAAACAAGTTAGATTGAATTCTTTTTAGTTTCAAAAAGAGTGACCTTTTCAGATTTTGAATGGAATCTTTTAAATAATAGGGTTTGGAAGTAATTGCTTAATATCTGAGTTCAAGATAATGATATAACATGTTTGAGTTTGAGTTCTAAGGCTTTCACCCTACTTATTCCTAAACTACATAGCTGGAGCCAACTTTCTTACTCACTCCATGAACTGTGTTGGTGAAACCTCTTCTCTTTGCAGCTGGAGGTTGCACTTTATTCCTTTGTCGTTTCATTGTTTCCTTTAGGGTGAGGGAGAATAATTAAGGAGAACATCTTTTCTGAGCAGCTGGAATCAAATTCCAGCTGACTGCAGCACCTGTGAAGATGGCACCTCTGCCCCTGGGTGGCAGGGTGGGATGCCAGCCGTGCAGCCTGGGACAATGGGCTCCAAAGTGCAGAGACACGGCCGTGCTGCACCATTCCTGCCCTTCTGTGAGCTTCAGATGGCAGTAACACCAGTGAATGCAAAGTGTCTGTTTTAGACTAATTAGAGGGATGATTTGTGAAACGGTGGCTATTTATTTAATTAATCACCAGCACAAAGCCATAAAATTCATATTTTAAAAATCCCTGTTAGTTTGCCATGTGGTTAATAGATTGGGGCGCATTAAAAAGTGACATGGTGATGTATTAAAAATGTTCCACCTAAGGTTCCTTCAGGAAGGAAGGGAAGCTGTCTGCTTTCAGATGCTGAAGTGTAACCTGCTAGGATTTGACCTGTCTGAAGTTTTAATATTTGTAAAGGCATTTATCTTTTGAATAGCATCTTCATTAGGACATCTCCTTTTGGAATATTTCAAAATATAAGTATGTTTGTAGAATAATTTTTAAAATTACAATTAAAGTTAATTTTGTTGCAGTTTCTCTTAACAATGAGGAACTATATTTTCCCATTAAATTATACTATGTTTCCTAAGCATAGCAGTATCTCTTATAACAGAGGTTATTGTTTTCTATTTTTGGGTGGGAGAGTCATTTAATTAACTCTTTAATTAAATCTCTTTAACTATTTAATTAAAAATAATATATTTGTTTCAGCTGTCAGAATTGCATTTTGTTCTGCTCATATATATATATTTTAATCAAATGGGCACAGGGATAATTGCTGTACTTGGTCAGTCTCAGGTGAGATGAATTGTCATTTTTGAATACTAAGAATAAAGATAGAGTTGACTCATTCAAGAGATGACACTGGCATTAAAAATGAGAAGGAATGGCTTAGATTCTAACAGATGATAGTGGTTTTTGCACATACAAACTTCTAGTTGATTTTCAGTATACATAAGTGTGTATGTGCAGGCCATCTTGCATTTTAATACTATTTGACGCTAAGCTTGGTATGGCTGTGATTCACTCTTTTTATTTAAAGAAATTATTCTGCACGATCAGTGTTCCTGCTAAACAGTCACCCCAAATTTTTAAGAAAATGTGTTGCTCAGGTGGATGCTTGTAAGGAAATTGTCCAGCCCTTAGGATTGTGTTTCTCCACTGTGTTGTATAATTACCTGCTCTGTTAGAAGGGGAGCAGGAATAAAACATGAGTATGTTAATGCAGCCTGGAGCTGATGTGGTGGTGATGATTACAATGCAGATAAAGCATTTCTCATAACTGCTGTTGCCTACTGGAGCCTTTGAAACATCTGGACCTTTAATTGAAAAATTGTGTGGTGCTGTGCAAGGCAGACATGCTAAGTGAAGTCACTAATTTAGAATACAAAAATATAATTGATAAAGTGTTTTATTTACATTGTATTTAAATATTCATACTCTGTTATGCTTTGTATAACAGGGAATTACTGGGTTAAATTTTCATGAACATAGACAGTTTAAACGAGATAAATTAAGTGAAAATGTTAATGGAATTTTACACTGGAACCAGAAAACTGTTTGCTCCAGGAGGGTGTGTACATTTGCATCTGTTGGGGCCTTTTAGGAAAGCAAGGTTAGGTCTTATTCTTTGGGTTTTTGCATTTTAGAAGAACTAACCACCAATTGGTAACATTGTTGCATTTCATTCTTGTTATTGCTATCATATCTTGTTATTTAGGTAAAAAAAAAATTGAAATGTTTCTTGGCATAATGGTAAATGGCTCTAATGGCAACATTATCGCCCAATAAACTGAAGCCTTCCCACCTCTTGGGGGCAGGTTATCAGAGCCTGCCCAGGAGAGTAGAAGAGCTGGTGAAGGGCGTGCAATTAACCTTTGTCCTGCATTTCGCAGCAGGGGAACTGACCTAGCAGCCTTCCGAGGAAATCCAATTTAATTTAAAATGAATTTGAAAAGACAAATTAGCCATATCTATTTTAATAAGATAAAATCCCGATTCTCCCTGTGTCTGGTTTAGTTAGGACCTCAGAGGAGATCGGACTGACTAAGACTCAGGATGAACAGGAGGGAAATAATGCCAGAGGGCTGAGGAGAAACCCGGGAGACCCTGGTACCCGAGTGATTTGTCAGTTCCTGCAAGTGAGCAGGCCTCGCCGCTGCCTGTTTCCACAGAGAATTGCAACCTGAGATGGGCCTTTGTCTCATCAGACCTTTTGCTTGTGTTGGAGCTTGTGCCATGTTGATGTCATAGGCAGCTTGCCTGTCTCTCCAAGGACCAAACTGTTTTTTTCTCCCTTTGTCATCATCAAAGCACATTTGGGTACTACCACCTGGGTAGCCACTTTTAGTACAGATACACCTCACAATTACTGATGAGGCTCTTAACCCAAGAGTAAGGATTCTCTGGGGCCCATGAGTTGCTACTTGACCACTGCTTTTTGAGAACAGAAGCGGAGGATTCTGCCTACTCTTAAGGGAGCTGGTGTTCCCTTGTGTTTTTAACCTCTGAAACATGGTGAGTGAGGATTTATTGAGCCCCTTCTATGTACCCAACAGTAAAGAAGTATTCCTTTTATTGTATCTGGGATAAAGGCCTGAGAGTCAGACTTTTTGGATTCTTCTCAATTGTAAATTTTATATATAGTTAGAAGTGAGTCTTCCCAACAGGAAGTGTTCTCAATAAATAATAATCTAGTTCTTTTGCTCCTATTTATGTTTCAGTATGTACTTCAAACTGTTTAATGCAAACTTTCTCAGTTGGCTCTTTGCAGTTGTATCATTTTCATAATGTAAAAAACATGTATTTTCTGCTGCAGACAAGCATCTTTCTTTGTCACCAGGGGTGTAGGTCCTTTGTGTGGCCTTTTCCTATTGAGAATAACACCTATCCCACTTATTTCACATGTGCATTTTGAGGATGAAAGTGAATGTTGTAATTGGAGAAATATAAAGCTATTTATTTCCATTTTGTCTGATGTTTTTACATTGTTTGCTAGGAGGTGCATCAGGGACTTGAATTCATTATAATTACTGAAGAGACATACACTGATTGATCAAATAAAGTAGTAAGCCCATTTGTGCCAAGGCCATCTAATTAAATTCTAACTTTGGATAAGCTAGATATGCGTGAAAGATTAATTTTAAGAGGTTTTTATGAGTTACTGAATTATGATTCAGTGAAATTTTTGAATTATATCATTAAGAAACATTGAGTCTTAAAGTGCTTAAAACAGTCATGAACCTACTACAGTATATAAATTTGTGGGTTTTAAAAAACTATTCAAAATCAAGGACACAATATAACTTTTAAATTGTATATTGACATTTAAAACTTTTGAAACATTTAACCAACTGAAACCCTGCAAGAAGTGAATATGATCGATGCACCTGAATTATTTCCTTCAATATTTATACAATTTTATATTCTCCAAATACTTCACTATCTCTGGAATTAAATTGTCCTTGGGGTACTTGGAGGGTTGTACCAGATTTTCCATATAATTTAGGAGGATGATAATGGCTATACTGTAACCTTTTCTAAAGATACATCATCTAGTAATGGAGCCAAGTATACATTCCCCATTGAGTTTTAATTTTAAAAGTTGATATTAAATCTTAAAAAGACTCATTGTATTATGATCATTGATAGAGTTTAAAACATGTAACTCTTCTTTATGGTTTTAAAAAACCTATTTTTACTTTTAAAGCATATTGCCTTTATTATATAAATGATTTAATAATGAAGAGGTCCCTAAACTTACCCTAGGTGATGAGGCTTAGTTCATGCAAATTACCTTTCCCTGATATTCTCATCATTATAGAACCCATTGTTTGTATAATTAAATGCAAAGTGCTGTGTAACATTAATGATCTAAAGAATCCCACAATGGCCATGAAAATTCAAAATGGACACTTTACATCCCATTATGCTTTCAGATGACTGGATTGTGCTTGTGTGAGAGCACCTCCTGGTACAGGCTATAACCATCCTGAGGCTGAATGAGAAGAGAATGCTATGGCTCTTCTCTCTGAAGAAATAGAGATCTTTTCCTATTGCCTCTGCTTCTCAACCTTATTTGAAGGGACTTTTTGTTGAAGATCTGCCTGGTCTGAGCAACAGCATAAGTAAAAGTAATAAGAAATAATTGACACTGTATGACAATTTGCAGTTCACAGAGCATTTTAACATGCTTTATTTTTGCTTCATACGTCCAGTGAGTCTATTGAGGTAGTCTCATCCGTGTTTCATGACTGAGGAAATTGACTTTCAGAGATGTTATGGGCTTGCCCAAAGTTACGCAGCTCAAGGCTGGAAGGGCTGGGTGCAGACCAGTTCTGTAGACTCTGCGGAGAGGTCCTAAGCAAACATAATCATAAAATGTCATGGTAAAAACTGACATTTTCAAGGACTGCTTTCTGAATTTAGACTTCGAGAAAACGGTTTTTATTCCAGGTGCAGTATGGGTAGGCTTTCTTTTTTTCCCTTCATCCTCCCTCCTTCCCCCCCACCCCCCATTTTGTAAAATTTCTTACCTGTATTTAAACATGAATGATTGCTGGTCTTTCAGTCGATGTCTTGAAAAAAAGAATTATTCAAGGCTATTACTCAAATTTCACTTGATAACAGATTGCGTAAACCAGTAGCTCTAGGCATTTCTTCTTAAAGTGAGAAAAGACAGGACATCAAACTATGGCGGGTTTATTTTAAATGGGGAGGCTCCTTGAGAGCACCAGCCCCCTTTCTTGTTTCAGGTGCGGGACTATAAATTTATATTTGTCACAGATGTTACAGAAAGAAAATTCAAGAAAATCATCAGCCTGGGAAAAGCCGAGGGAAATGTCACTTTCTATACTGTGCTGTACGCTGAGAAGGGTTACAGCGTGGCTCATACTGCAGTGTTTAGGAACTGAGCTACTTTGTTTGAGGTCCTCATGTATGTGAAGGGGTGTCTGTGGAAGTGGAGGTAAGTTTGTTCCAGGTTTCTGAGGGCTAGAACTAAGATCAGTGAGGAAAATCTGCAGAGAAAGTGTCCCTCAACGAAAAAAAAAAGTTCTAGCCGTCAAAACTGTTTGCCTGCAGACTGAAGCCAAGGGTCCACTTCAGAGGGTGGCAGGGACCTCATCAGTGGAAGGTGTTCAGGAGACGTCGTAGGACAACCGTTTGCTGAAACTGTTTTGAAAATTCCCTGCAGTTTTAAAAGTATGAATGGTAATAAAGTATTTTTGTTTGTTTTTTTTTGGTTTGTTTGTTTTTAAGTCTATGAATGTAAAAGTAGAGGGGAAAAAAGGCAACTTAATGAACAGCCAACATTTCCTGAGTATTTACCGTGGACTAGGCACAGTGATAAGTGCTTTACATGCGTAGTCTCATTGAATCCTTTCAACAAATCCATGAAGAGGTACTTTTATAATACACTATTTCTGTGTGGAAATAGTGACCCAGAAAGGTTAAATAAAATTGTCCAAGGACACACAGTAAGTGGAATTGCTGAGAACTGAACCCAGGTCTTTCTGACTCTACAACTTATACTTTTAACCACCACACTGCAATGCCTCGCTTGTCCCAATTAATAGAATAAGGATCCTGGAGGTACCCAGACCAGAACTTGACCTTGTTAAAGAAAGAGTGACAGTTGACGTTCTTAATAATAAAAGCTTAATGGAACCAAGGTTGGTGATTCAGAGAAAATTGAGATTTTGTCAATTTGATCTTAAACTTGTCAGAAAATACAGTGTCCAGTGACAGACTGTAGGAATGTTTTTGACAAATTAACTTGACTGCAGGTGCCAGATCAGGGAAATGATAATTTAATAGGCTTTAAGCATTCCTGGTTTATTGAGGGTTAAGATAGCACTACAAAGCCAAGCCCCTAGTTCTGAATGGATTTGTCATAGAATTTTATGCAAAATCTATTCATAAGTTCTGTGCCACCATTTTGAATGTACAAAAGTGAGTTCTTTGCCTGAGCTCATAAAGCCAGCACTTACTGAGAGCAGAATGCTTCAGTATGGGGTTTGGGGTTTTTGTTTCCTCTTCATGTAGCCATGGTCAATTAAACCTGGCTTAGACCAGAATTAGGCTTGATTTTGTTTAAAATCCTTACTCTGATTAAATGAAGTCCCTAAATCATCATCAGAGTAGTGGTAATCTGAGACCCCTGTACCAAGTCTGGGTATCATGTTATTAAAGACTAGGCCATTTGTAGATTATAGCATTCTTTGGTCCTTGTTAAGGGAAGAAGGTACTGGTGGAATGGAACTGCAGCCATTATTTAAGAGAGTTTTAAGTTTTGAAGGCTACAAATAACCCTTTTATCAATTTGCATCATTATATTGTCGGGATACACTGATATATTTATTTCTACCTTAAAATTACATATAATGATCTGCTTGTGCAGTTGTGACTAATGGAATAATGTTGCCTGCTTTTTGTCTCTTTAATTGCAGAAGCCAAGCTGTCTATCCTTACTCTGTTCCTTTCCCCTGACAGAGAAATTGAACACTTAGCAACAGTTTTGAGATCTGATATTCAATTTATTACTGACAAACCTTGATGTTAAGTAGTGCTGTTAACTGAACCTTCTGTCCTTAAGACTTAATTCAGCTAACTCACTTGATATGAATGTTTCTTAATTCAGGATGATTTGGAACTGAATGCTATCTATTGTTCTTCCTGCTTCCCTCATTTTGGAAATTAGCAGGTACATAATTTTGAAATCAACTTTATGATAGGCAGCAAAATGTATATTATTTTAATTAATGGGATCAGATGGGAAAAAAATCTGGCACAGATGTAATGTTTTAATTCATCATGTTGAAATTCTGTGTATTTCATTTCTGTACCCATTCATATTCCATATATAGAAGTTATTTTAAATTTATTATCTTTACATTTTATGAACTAATTATTAATTGGGTGACCTATAGTTCATAGTACTGATATTTCATGATTGGCTTAGAGACACTTTTTAAAAAAAGTGAGCTTTTGCAGTATATATCACAAGCCACAAAGCATTGATACTCTTTGGCCTAGTAATCTACTCCTTAGAATATATGTACAAACATTTATAGAAGAGAATGTTTCTGAGAATATAATTCACAATAGTGAAATATTAGAAACAACGTCCATTTAATAATAGGGGAACAGGTTGATAGTACCTCTGTATGCTATAATATAATGCAAGAGTTTAAAAATCATGTGTTAAAAGAATATTAATCATTCACTCCATCGATATGTGTAAGTAACTACTATATGTCATCCCTATGTTAGGTGCTGGGGATATTTTAGAGGAGAAAGAGGGCTCCTGAAGAATGGCCTGGGAAGTGGAAGAGGTATAACCAGTTTACCTGGGATACGAGAGAAGTGCTAGGTGTGGTGGGTCCATTTTGAGAGACATTCTGAGGACTTCTTTCAATTCAGTAAGCTAACACCACACCCCTGCTATATTCTTTGCCCTTGGAGAATACAAAATGGGTGAGATACAGTTTTTCCCTTTACAGTTACATGAGAGGGTGGGGAAGGAGGTTGTAATGGTAGGTAGAGAAAAATGAAGCCATAAGGCTATGCAAGTCAGATTGTTAGGGGGCAGAGAAGAGGAAATTAATTTCGACTTCCACCTTCTAGGAAAAGGAGACATTTGAATTGAAGGACAGAAGAAGAGGTACACTTCTTGATTAGCGGCTATGTGTCAGGCATTTTATATACATTTTATTTGCTTTTCTAAATAAGGGAATGGAGGTTCTGAGAAGTACAGTTACCTGCCCAATGTCTCAGGTCTAGCAGCTAAGGAAGTGGCAGAGTCTGGATTCAAACCTGGATCTGGCTGACCCCAAATCTATGCTCTTAACTTCTCTTCAATATACTTCATTGATGATACATTGGGACCAGATTGCAAAGGGTATTAATTGCCATGCTAAAGAGCTGGAATGCTAACACTGGGGAGAGCCATCATGTATTCTCAGTGATAGGCATGTTCAGTGATTAGAGAAAAATCGCTTTGATAGCAGTAAGGAAATTAAGATTTGGAGAGAGGAGAGATTTTAGAGACAGGGAGATAGTTGGGAGATTGCTACAGCAGTCTTGCTGAGAGATGATGAAGCTTGAACTAGGGCAGTGGCATTGAGGAGGAAGATTTGAGAGATTTTCAGAGACATTTGAAAGATGAGACAGAAAAAAGAGTTAAGGTTCTTAGCTTGAGTGACAGAGTAGGTGGTGAAAGCCTTAACTGAGATCAAATATAGAATGAGAGACAAGCTGAAGGAGGAAACAGGTCTTGGACATGTTGAGTTTGAGATTTGGGCTGCATTTGCTAGGCCATCAAGTCATGGACAGGCCATGTGATATGAACTCTGGAGTCTAGTTGTCTTCATCAGTTGCAGTTGTGTTGAGGAATAGTTTTGCTTCAGAAATACTTTTCTTTTTGTTCTAAAACCTGAATTAGGGCCATTTCCTGATTTAGGGGCTGCTCTGGAAAGAGTTGTTCAACTCCAAATTAGTTAGCTCAATATGGGTTTATTACTTTTCATTTTTCTTTGGTAAAAATTACTTAACTTGCCATTGAAAGGTGTCTGAGTTAGATTTTCAACTTATTTTTTCCAGCAGCCTGTCACAGCAACTGGCACATAATGTGTCCTTAGTAAATTCTGCTGGATGCCTTAACATAGGCTACATTTTCAAAGTTGATCCTCTCTTTCTCTTACCTAAAACTCTTAAGCTCTGTGTAGTAGTTCTTTTTTTTTTTTTTTTTTTTGCGGTACGCGGGCCTCTCACTGTTGTGGCCTCTCCCGTTGCGGAGCACAGGCTCCGGACGCACAGGCTCAGCGGCCATGGCTCACGGGCCCAGCCGCTCTGCGGCATGTGGGATCTTCCCGGACCGGGGCACGAACCCGCGTCCCCTGCATCGGCAGGCGGACTCTCAACCACTGCGCCACCAGGGAAGCCCAGGGAAGCTTTTTATCTCCTTTTTTCTCATTTAATTATAATATTTACTATTTTGTTTCTAATTATAAAAGTAATAACATGCTTGGTATAGAAAGTGCAGAAAAATATAAAGCAGAAAATTAAAACTAAACGCTCATAATC
Organism: Aethalodelphis obliquidens; assembly: GCF_003676395.1. Taxonomy (NCBI): domain Eukaryota; kingdom Metazoa; phylum Chordata; class Mammalia; order Artiodactyla; family Delphinidae; genus Aethalodelphis; species Aethalodelphis obliquidens. The sequence goes on from NW_020837951.1 coordinate 9,827,253, forward strand.
CTTTGTCTCAGGGAGAACTCATATTCACTTTTTTGTATATTGGTATAGAAGGTGTTTAAATACAGTAAGTGTCTTTTCCTTGGGTTAGTGGTTCTATTGGATGGAAGGGTAAGGTTTTTATTTTTTATTTTTTTATCTGGGAGGCCTTTTCCAACCCCCTTTAGTCTGGGTTGTTTCTGAGCTCTCGTAATAGCCTGTACTTTCCCTCTTAAAGCTTTGATCACAATGTACAGTATAGACCTTCAACAGACCATGAATTTGATGAAGGTCTGCATTTTGTCTTACTTAATTTTGTCTTCAGAGCCCAATATGGTGTTTCAGTGGGTGTTTGTTGAATGCATGAGTGATTGGGAAAGATGGAGCTAAACCAGTTTTCCCTGTCTCTGTGGTGACCCTTTCCTTGTGCTCTAATTATGCCTCCATTTCCCCAATCCTGTGGAACACATAAATTGCCATGCAGTGAATCTGTATATGATCTTTGTTTATTGCTGGTTGCTTTTTAATAGTTAGATGTTACTCTTTGGAATATTGCTTGCCTTGATGTGTGATGAATACTTTTAATTCTTTGGTCACTTTTTTTTTAATAAGTTAATTACTTTCTATTATATTGATGGATTGTTTTATGTTTTAGATGATTCTCTCTAAATATTGCAACACAGGGACTATTAGATAGAGCTAACTGCCACCACCTTTTGAGTTTTTTCAGAAGAGGCTCCTTATTAAAAAATATATAATTTCAAGGTTTGTGCAAGGCACTTTTCTCCTGTCATCAGTGCCTCAAGATGGAATTAGAAGATTAAAAAAATAAAATGCTTCATTCATTTAATAAGTATCTGCCATATTTATTCTCACAGTTTTCCCCACACTTGCTATTTCACTATGAAATGAAGAGGGTAAAGGGATGCGTAGGAGTACCATATAACTATCTGCTTTCATTTCCTAAACAGTGGTGACTTGCCTGCAGTCAGCTGACAGTGGCAATGATCTCTGGAGTCTCAATCCTTACCGGTTCTCCTTGGGCAGCCCCTCAGAGTGCTCCTTCTGTAGGAGACTGCTTTAGGCAGTGCTGTTGGCATGTTTGTGAGAAGGAGGGGGAGATGATTTTCAAGCCTTGGAGAGTGGGAATTGATTATATTTAGGATAACTTTAGTGAAAGAAGGTGTTGATGTTTAAAGTAGAGGCCTTTGAGTCAGACAGACATGGCTTTGAGTCCCGGCTCTTCACTTTGGTTATGAGATCTTGAGCAGATGACTGTAGTCTTATAAGCTTTAGTTTTATCATTTTTATTATGAGGGTAATGATAGAACCCTCCCTCTTATAGTGATTGTGAAAATTAAATGAGATAACTTAGGCAAACGTTTAGCAGAGTTTATTTAGCTCTAAATAAATGCTAGTTTTTGTTATAATAATAGGTATTATTATTAGGGCTCCTATAGCATCCATCTTTGGCCTCATGTGACCTTGTAATAGACTTGAGTAATAGAAATGGGTCTGATTATAAAACTTAGGTCCTTTCTAATGTACTGTGCTGCATTTCTAAAGCACTTTATAGTTTGCAAAGTACATTCACATTTGTCATTTCATTGAATCTTTGTATCTTTAGATATTGTGATTCCTATAGCCCCTTAGCTCCAGTTCTTCAGAAGAAGGAGGAGGAATAAACAGAAATAAGGAGAGCAGTGACAGCAATTAGGGGTTCTGAAAATGAGGTTGAGAAGAGAGTGGTAAGAGGGCTATAAACCCACTCCAGAAAGATTGCCACTGTTTTAATTTTAACCTTTTGACTGCCTGACAGGATCAAAACACTAGCTGTTTAGAGACATCTTTTCTAGTCCTTGGAGTTACTACTTCCAAGCTGAAAAATACACGCGCACGTGCTCGTGTGTGTGTGTGTGTGTGTGCGTGCGCACGCATGTGGATGCGTGAGAGGGATAGGGAGAGAGCATTATGTAGGAGAATTACTTTTTTATTATTTGCTTTATAACGTAGACAACTCAGTAAAAAAAAAAAAAACAGAAAAAAACCCCAGTGGATCTAATATTAGATGCTGGGTTATTTGAGAAGTGGAATCTCTCTAAAAATGTTTTTTAAACTGATTTTATGTATTTCCTTACCCTAGTTCTGATATTTTTTTCCCACCTTATTAGATCGATAGAATTCTGTATAGAGTGTTAAGGAACCACTTGATTGCTCAAGTCCCTCCATCTCCATCTGCTATCAGGAAACAGACCCATAGAAAAGGGCAAGTGAGATGGATGGAAGAAACTAACATTTATTGAGTTCCTACCATGTGTCCCAGTAGGCATTTGACTCATTCATGCATTCATTCTGTAGTTCAACAGATTTTTTTTGGAGAGTCTTCTGTGCGCAAGGCACAGTGCTAGCCATTGTGTATAGAGCAGTAAACAAAGCAGACGTTATTATGATTCCCCTCATGGAAGCTCAGAGGCTAGTGGGGAAGGCATACACTGAAGATGTACATAAATAAATATATAATATCAAATTGTTAAGTGCTCCGAAGGAAATGAACAGCATATGTGTGAGAGGATAACTGTGGAAGGGTCTTCTTTCTATAGGATTATCAGTGGAGGTTTCTCTGAGGAGGGGTCATATGAGCTCAGCCTTGAATAACAACAATAATAATAATCCTCACAAGAGTCAGTCCTCTGATAGATAGCACGTCCTATTATTATCATTTTATGTATGAGGACATGGAAGAGCAGAGAGTTAAGTAATCTGCCCAAGGCCACATAATAGAGGATGCAAAAATCATGAGAAAGAGCCTTCTAGATACGTGAATCTAGCAGTAGCACTTGCTATGGCCTTAAAAGGGGAAGAAGCAGGCAAGGTACACACATTCAGGGCACTTCTAGAAGGCTGGTGTAGCTGAAGCACGGGGTTGGGGGGTGGGGGGAGAGTGGCAGTAGATGATGTTGGAGGGCTAGGCAGGGGTCAGATCACGCAGCACTTTGTTGCACACTGCATGGAATTTGGATTTTATTCAAAGTATCATAGGAGCCACTCACTGAAGGAATTTCAACAGGAGTGTAACATGATCAAATTTGATGCTGCAGTTTGGTATCCACAGATTCAACAAACTGTGGATCCTATAGTACTGTAGCCCATATCAAGTGAAAAAAATTCACGTGGAAGTGCACCCTCGCAGTTCAAACCTGTGTTGTTCAAGGGTCCACAGTATTTTTCATCTGTTGGCAATACACGAGGGAAGGACAGGAGCTGAAGGTCAAGAGGTGAGGTTCATGGGAAGTTTGAGGAGAGAAGCAAAAGTATGCGCTAGTGGTCTCAGGTGGGGTGCAGGTTGGATCAAGAGATATAATAGGCTTGCTATACAGTGTTGAGTGTCTGTTTGAGGTTTATCATCATGAATTTAAAGTAAAATCAATCTGTACAGTTACATGATTTTTCTCCAGTGATGTTTAGCTGGGCAATGCAGAGGGTTGGGTTCATACAAGATTGGGGTTCTGTGAATTGTGTCCAGTGGAGGAAGAGAGTATAAAAACTGTATTTGCAAAGGAACGATTATAATGGCTCATGTAATCTGGAGGGTGGTATTGGGAAATAAGGGTGACTGAAAGATAATTAAAAGGTGGTGGTTCAACAGATTATAGGTTGGAGAATTTGAGGGACTACTTGAACAGATGAAGTAGAGGTATATTGAAGTGTATTCAGATTTTAACCCTGTGGTCTAGTGGTTAGGATTCGGCGCTTTGACTGCCATGGCCCGGGTTCAATCCCTGGTCCAGGAACTGAGATCCTGCAAGCCGCATGGTGCAGCCAAAATTTAAAAATAAATAAACAAAAGTAAAGTTACAAAAAAAAGTGTATTCAGTGAGTGGATGTTCTAACTTGAGATTTTGGAGTTAGTGCAGATCTCTGGTGTACCCACCACAATAAGTGATTTGAGGTGGTGGATGAAAAGGCACTGGGGATGATGTGGTCTAGGGATTGAGACACTTGCGTATTGGACAGATTGTTCTTTTAGATGAAATTGCCAGGAATGGTGACAGGAATTGGGGTGGAAAAGACTATGAGCCAAGAGCTCAGGCCTTCAGTGAGGGAGGAGAATGACCAAAGAACGGGTGGTGGGTAACAGAAAAGGAGAGGGAGAGGATGGTGTAGTTGGATGGCTTGGGTCTCAAAGGAACAGGGGTTTTTGTAAGAAAGGAGAATTAATAGTTTGGAAGTAGCAGGAACAAGAATACCTACTCCACCTCCTGGCCTTAAGGATTTGGGGGTTAAAAAGAACAAAGCAAAACAGTCTTCTGGACAGCAGAGGAAGTAGTATCCTTATGATCAGCAGGTTTCAATTAAGGCAAAAAGGTGGAGGGAATGTTTTTTAAAAAGAAGTAATGATGGGGCTTCCCTGGTGGCGCAGTGGTTGAGAGTCTGCCTGCCAATGCAGGGGACACGGGTTCGTGCCCCGGTCCAGGAAGATCCCACATGCTGCGGAGTGGCTGGGCCTGTGAGCCATGGCCGCTGAGCCTGCGCGTCCGGAGCCTGTGCTCCGCAACGGGGGAGGCCACAACAGTGAGAGGCCCGCGTACGGCAAAAAAAAAAAAAAGAAATGATGTATGGAAGTTTGCTGATTAGTGCAGGAGTTCCAGAGGAGAGTGGAGGGTTTGGGAGGGAGGAGAAAGGGGTGTGTGGGAGAGATTAGGGACATGTAGATCAGTGTGAGTATGGTTATTAGGACAGTAATAAGACCAGAGACCCTTGAACTTCAGTTCAGATGAGTGAAGTAACAGATGTACTGCGTAATGGAATTAGCCCCCCATCGTCTCTGAGAAGGCAAGCCCCTGGTTCCAGTACTGCTAAATGCTTCCTTGGAGAATATGGCAGCTTATCCCAAGGTCTCAAGGAGTGATATGGCAGTTTTCAGGGAGGGCAGTTTATGCCAAGGTCTGATGATGACTTTTCCAAGGTCACACTGAATAAGTAACAAAGCAAATCTCCTGATACCAAACGTTAGGTCTGCTCACCACTCTGATTTGTTTATTTTAGTCGTAGTGCTCATTTACCTTACTGCTGGCAGAGCTGGATCCATTAGAACATTAGAAAATTAAAATTAAAGAAGAAGAAAAAAAACCCTTAAAACTAGACAATGTTTCCACTTTGGGACCACCCCAGGCTCATACGCTGGTATGTGCAAAAGGGATGAGAACACAGGCCCTGTGCGAAAAGGATGAGAACACAGGCCCTGGAGGGCAGTCGTTGTAGCTCAGTAGGGTCTGCATGACCGGAACTGTGTGCTTTACCCTCATGCATGTGCTCTGTCCACAGGGTCATGTAGGCACAACAGCAACCAAGAAGATCGATGTCTACCTCCCCCTGCACTCAAGCCAGGACAGACTGCTGCCAATGACCGTGGTGACAATGGCCAGCGCCAGGGTACAGGATCTGATCGGGCTCATCTGTTGGCAGTACACAAGCGAAGGACGGGAGCCGAAGCTCAAGTAATCCTCCCTCTTTTTGGCTGCTCTAGTCTCTGGCTGTCTCCTGGCCACCCATGCTGCATTCTGGGCCCGGTCAGTCTTTCTAGGCTTTGGCCTGGGAGCCAGACGTCCACACTGATCCAGGTCAGGTTGCTCACCAGATCTTGGGCCTGTGTAACTCAGGCTTATCTCAGAGAGTTTGCTTGCAAACAGACTGATAAATTTGTGAATCCAGACATGAGGAAATGCATTTTAGCAGGATCCAAACCCTTTTATGATGCTTGCTGATAAAAGGAGCATGGGCAGTAGTGGAGGGAACTAGTGTTTGTTGAGCACCAGTCATGAGTTGGGCATGGTGCTGGGCACTTCATACCTGATTTCTCATTTAATTCTCCCGCTTCCTGTGAGGTGAGCATCATGATCCTCATTTTGCAGAGGAGGAAGCTCAGGATCAGAGAGTTGTTATTTGCTGAAGTTTACACCAGTGGGAGATGACAGAGTCAGAATTTGTTTTCCAGTCTGCTTGATGCCAAGATTATTACTTTATTTCCTTTTGGTCTGAATTACAGTTTTCTTTGTTATCAGTCAGTGATCAATTTTTCTCTCAATTACTAGACTCTATTCCTCATTAAACTATTATATTAAAAACGTAGTCTTGAAAGTAGAATCTCTATATCTGTACATCATAACTTGAACTTTAAAGTGGTTTGCTGCATTAGTTCTCCCATATTTGAATTTCTTACCTGACAGGCATCCTTTCCTAGTTTTATGTGCCCTTCCCAGCAGTAGGGTTTGGGATACAGCTAAATGTAGTGGATGCCTTCATTTTGGAAATGGATTCTCATGGAGGCTTTCTCTTCTCACATTTTGAGTTAGAATGGTCCAGTCTGTTAGATGTGTGTGTGTGTGTTTCCTTTAGGTACATTAAATTTGTACTTAAAATTATTCTTTCAGGTTCTCATTGACATTGCCCTCCACTTTGCCTGAAAAAATTGTGGATATGAAGATAATCCTTATTGCTCCTATGACAATAGAAAGCCTTTTCAACCAGGATACCATGTAGGCTCAGAAAAGGGTTGAGTCTGCAGCTGTGCTCAAGGCTGAGCTATGGTGTTGTCCCTTTTCAGCGTGAAGTGGAAGCAAGCAAGTGCTAGTTACCTGATGTATGTTGTCTGAGTTAATCCTTAGAACACTGCTTGATGCAGGAACCAAAACCAAGAGAGGCAAAGGAGCTTGCCCAGGGTTACACAGCAAGTAATAGGAGTTGAACTGTGACATACATTTTACAGATGAGGAAACTAAAGTGTAGAGAGGCTAAGTAACTTTTCTAAATTACACAGTAAGTGGTAGAACTGGTATTTAATCCCAGGATTTTCTTTTTAATTGAATGAACGATTATTTAACTTCTGTAGTGCTTTACAATTTCCAAAAGTTTCACACACGTGATTTCATATAATTCCATATCCCTTTTTTCTCCCTTCCCCTATATTGCCCCTCCTTCCCTCTCCCCACTGATAACGTTTTTTCTCTATATCTGTAAGTTTGCTTCTTTTTTGCTTTATTCACTAGTTTGTTGTAGTTTTTAGATTCCACGTATAAGTGATAGCATATAGTATTTGTCTTTCTCTGACTTATTTCACTTAGCATAATGCCCTCCAAATCCATCCATGTTGCTGCCAGCGGCACAATTTTACTCTTTTTTATGGCTGAGTAGTATTCCATTGTGCATATATATACCACATCTTCTTTATTCATTCATCTGTTGATGGACACTTAAGTTGTATCCATGTCTTGGTAGGTGTAAATTGTGCTGCTTTGAACACTGGAGCACATGTATCTTTTCGAATTAGTGTTTTGTTATTTTTCGGATATATACCCAGGAGTGGAATTGCTGAATCATATGGTAGTTCTATTTTTAGGTTTTTGAGAAACCTCCATACTGTTTTCCACAGTGGCTGCACCAATTTACATTCCCACCAACAGTGTAGGAGGGTTCCCTTTTCTCCACATCCTCGTCAACATTTGTTATTTGTTAAACCCAGGAATTTCTGGCTCAGGAGCCCCACTCTTCACTATTACTTTATAGTCCTTACCATGGAACTCTGTTATAGGTGATATTAAAATATTTATTGAGTTCATGCTTAGTACAGGCACTGTGCTAGATCTGGAAATACAGGAGTGAAAAAGGCAATTTATGCCATCAAGGAGGTTATTGTCAAAGGTAATAATAATAGACAATAATAACACAATACACTAGGCAATGATAATACAATACTATAATAATCCAATACAGTAGCACGCAAAATCCTGAGAAGCTCTGACCCCATACTTGGTGGTGAGACTGGAGTCATGAAAAGCAACCTTGCTTAAGCGACATCTAAACTGAAACCTGAAGGAGTAGGAAAAGGTGATGCAGAGAAGTTGAGAGGAGGGTGCTCTAAACAGAGGGAAAAGCACGGACTTGTGGTTATGATGACCCTTTAAGTTCATGCTTTAAATTCTATATTCTGCTTCAAATGCATAGTAATGATAAATGGAGTATGTTGTTGACATACTTGTATTTTTTTTTATTTTTTATTTTTTGCGGTACGCAGGCCTCTCACCACCGCGGCCTCTCCCGTTGCGGAGCACAGGCTTCGGACGCGCAGGCCCAGCGACCATGGCCCATGGGCCCAGCCGCTCCGCGGCATGTGGGATCCTCCCGGACCGGGGCACAAACCCGTGTCCCCTGCATCGGCAGGCGGACCCTCAAGCACTGCGCCACCAGGGAAGCCCTATACTTGTATTTTAATAACCAGTTAACTGTGGACTAGGAACAGAACCAAGTTCAGAAATAGGCAGAGTGTGCTGGGAGTTGATTCTTTCAGAGCATTACTTCTAAAGGAACATGCTGTGAATGAGTTTACCAGTATGTGAAATACTGATTTTTCTCAGGCTTCAGGGCAACTAGGTGGTCTGAGGGTAGTCAGAGCCTCCAGCCATCATTTCTGGGTACGGAACAGAGTCATCCATCTATCTGTGTGCCGTACAGATGCTGTTATTTTCTAAGTATCCCAAGATGTCAAAAAAAGTGGGAAACACTGCTTGAGGGTATAGGGACCAAAGGAACTTCATGCCTGGATGGGGACTAGACGAAGTCTCACTGCTGGAAACTAGGAGCTGGGGTGGGATTGTCCTGCCTATGAAAAGAAACTGAACAAAGCTGCCTGGGTCTGTGGCTCATTTCAAGTTTTGTTTCTGGGGTGGCAGGGGAATAAGATAGCAGTGTGACCAGGACCTGGCCACGATGTGACTGGGTTTATGATATCCCTAGTGTCCCTAGTATCACCGAAGGATAGGAACCCTGAGCTGCCAGTGTAAGACCTGGCTCTAGACTGGAGGCCTCTGCTTTGATGAAGACGGAAGACAGTGGCATTAGACAGGGAGGCGTGAGAGAGGAAGAAAGGGAGAGAGAAAAAGAGAGGAAGCATTCCTATTCAAGAAGAGCTAGCAAATTAAAATTCCAGAGCAAACCAGTATAACTAGTACTAAGAAAGAAAGACAATAATCCGGAGAAAAATTCACACCCAACAAAATTATAATAAAGCAATCTGAAAATAAATTTCAAATAAACATATTTAAATTCATCAAAATGATGAAGGAATAACACCCATGGGTAAACTTCTAGGAAGTTGTGAAACAAAACTGAGCAGATGAGAATCAAGAGGTGGATTTAGAAAAGAACCAATTAAAAGTTCTGGAAATATAAAATGCAGTTATGAAAGTTAAAAAAAAAAAAAGTATGTTGGATAAGCTTTAGACTGGGCCCAGTTAAAGAGGAAATGAATTGAAAGATAGTACTAATGAATTCAACTCAGGATGCAACACAAAGATACAAAGAGATACAAAGAAGGAAAGGTAAGTTAAGAGACATGGGGGAAAGATAGAGAGCCTCCCATATGTGAAGCAAAGAATAGAGGGAAGAGCAGGGAAACAATATTTGAAGAGCTAATGCCAGAGAATTTCCCGGAATTGAAGGCAGTTAAGAATGAGTCTTCGTATTAAAAGCACATACAAATTAAGTGGTGCAAGGATAGACTTTTCAACAAATGATGCTGGGCAGTTGGACATCCATAAGCCAAAAAAATAAACTACAACCTAAACCACATGCCTTGTATAAAATTAACTCAAAGTGAAATTGCAACTTAAATGTAAAATGTAAAACCATAGAACTTTTAGAAGAAAACAAAGGAAAACATCTTTGGGACTGAGGGCTAGATGAAGAGTTCTTATACATGACACTAAAAGCATGATCCACAGTAGAAAAAAAAAAAAGATAAATTGGACTTCATCAAAATTTAAAACCTTTGTTTTACAAAAGATCCTTGGGGCTTCCCTGGTGGCGCAGTGGTTAAGAATCCACCTGCCAATGCAGGGGACACAGGTTCGAGCCCTGGTCTGGGAAGATCCCACATGCTGTGGAGCAGCTAAGCCCATGTGCCACAACTACTGAGCCTGCGCTCTAGAGCCCGCAATCCACGAATACTGAGCCCATGTGCCACAAATACTGAAGCCTGCGCATGCCTGGAGCCCATGCTCCGCAACAAGAGAAGCTACTGCAATGAGAAGCCCGCACACCTCAACGAAGAGTAGCCCCCGCTTGCCACAAGTAGAGAAAGCCCACGCGCAGCAAGGAGGACCCAACACAGCCAAAAATAAATAAATTAAATAAATTTTTAAAAATCTTTTTTTAATTAGAAAAAAGAAAAAAAGAATCTTATTTCCTTCTCAGTCCAAAAGCTGTCAAGCAGACATTCTGCCATCTCCTTTCCCATGGGTGAGAGTCTTCAGCTCCACCTGGCAAAAGGGGGTTGGGGAGGAGGGTGGCAGTGAGTCAAACAGTAGAATTTAAGGCAAAAACAACATCAATAGGGATATTTTGGTAAACTACATAATGAAAAAAGGAATAGCCCACCAAGATAATATAATAATTCTGACTGTGTATGCATCTAGCAACATAGTCTCAGAATATTTTAAGGTAATTTTAAGGAGCATCCTTGACTGATCCACAGTCAGAACAGGAAATTTCAATACCTACTATCAGAAACTGATAAACAAAGCAGACCAAAGATTAGTAAGGCTAAGGAAGATTCAAACAATTTAATTACCAATTCTGAACCCCCCAAATAGAGATTATTTCTTGTACTAGTTTGTAAACCTTTGAAGTTGAGTGTATCTTATTAAGATTTATATTCCTGAGTGTACCTAGCATGCTGACATTTTAAAACAGTTGCTCTGTAAGTATATGTTGAATTACAAAATTACGTTGACTCCAAAGAAGCCATGGTCTTTTGAAATTTTTTTGCACCTCTTATGTGATAGTGGATTTCTCAGTTCTGTTTGATATAAGACAGTCTATAAAGTAAATACCTGGGATCTCTTCCTGTCAGGAAGTGAAGTACAGGTTTATTTTCTTTCTAGCTTGTTTGTACTTAAGTGTTGGAATAGATCCTTACTTGATCTTTTCCAGTGGGTTGGCCCTGTGGAAGAGCTCTTCATTCACAGTGGGGCAAATTGCTAGATGAATGGGAGAGCTTTCCTTTATTTTCAAGAAAATTATTTATTTGAGAAGGTTGTTCTCCTGTCTCTGTGCCTTGAAAAATGTCTATGGAAGTAGGCTGTGGCCTCTGGGAAGGAATGGAGAATTGGCTGGAATTCTTGGCTTCCTTGACTCTTACACTTGTTAATTCTTGAGCAGGATTGAAGTGTGGTATTTAAGATAATTTCCTGCTTATTTTGTTGCACTGATTTTGGAGGAAACTAAAATCTATTTGGAAGAAGCTAAATGAAATCATTTCAGTCTCTAGGTAGTTGAATATGTAAATTTTGACTTTGTTACGTAGATTTATGTTTACTGAATGTTGACCAGAAAATGTGCCCTATAAAATTTATGCTTAGAGATTTATCTATATTTGGGAGGCCTACTGTATAATAATGTTTTATAAATATTCCACAGATTCTGGAAAAATTATTCTCTATAGGTTACAGAATTCAATATATACTTATTAAATCAGCATTTTTAATTACTATTATGTTCTTAACAGTTTTTGACTATTTTTAGTCCATGAATGATTCAGAGAAATGAATTAAGTTTCCTGTGTGTGTATGTGATTTTTCTCCTGAGATTTCAGCGGTTTCCACTTTATATATATATATATATATATATATATATATATATATATATATATATATATATATATATACACACACACATATATCAGTGCACAAAAAGATTCATGCATTTCATATCTTTATGTACCTTTTTCAATGTAAAACAGTCCAATTTGTTTTATTTATGTATTGTGCCCTGCCTTTTTCTTTATTTCAGTAACAATGAGCTATTTTTTCCACTGTTCTTCTTTGTACTTCTCCAGTGTATCTTTGTTCAGCCTTTTACCTTTGCCATTTTGTTTTAGCTATGTTGAATACCTTTGTGAGGTTTTTCCTTTTTGGCCCATTCAAGTCACTGTCTTTTCATAGGGAAGTTTATCTTACTAACATTTATTATAACTACTGACATGTTGGTTTCATGTTAGTCTACTTGTTTTTTTTTTTTTAATTATTAATTAATTTATTTTGGCTGTGTTGGGTCTTCGTTTCTGTGAAAGGGCTTTCTCTGGTTGTGGCAAGCGGGGGCCACTCTTCAGCGCGGTGCGCGGGCCTCTCACTGTTGCAGCCTCTCTTGTTGCGGAGCACAGGCTCCAGCCGCGCAGGCTCAGTAGTTGTGGCTCACGGGCCCAGTCGCTCCGTGGCACGTGGAATCTTCCCAGACCAGGGCTCGAACCCGTGTCCCCTGCATTAGCAGGCAGATTCTCAATCACTGCGCCACCAGGGAAGCCCAGTCTACTTGTTTTAAGATTTGTTTTTTATGCTTTCTTTGTTTTCTTTATTTTCTATTTCGAATTTTTTTACAGTTCTAAAGCCGGTTACCTTTAAATCTCTTTAATAGACTTTATTTTTTAGGGCAGTTTTAGATTTACAGAAAAATTGCCCAGAAATTATAAAGTTCCCACATTATCTCCTTCCTGCCTCTCATTTTTCCCTATTAGTGGCATCTTGCACTAGTGTGGTACATTTGTTACAATTGTTGAACATATGCTGATACATTATGATTAAAGTCAGCAGTTTACATTAGGTACACTTTGTGTATTGTACAATTCTAATTATTGTATCATACAGAATGGTTTCACCAGCCTAAAAATGCCCTGTGTTCTATTTATTCATCCCACTCCTCTCACCTCTGGCAACCACTCATCTTTTTACTGTCTCTGTAGTTTTGCATTTTCCATAATGTAGGCTACTTGGAATCATTCCATATGTAGCCTTTTCAGACTGGCTTCTTTCACTTAGCAGTATGTGTTTAAGGTTCCTTCATGTCTTTTTCTGGCTTGATAGCTCATATTTCATATGGTGACTAATACTCCATTCTATGGATATACCACAGTTTTTCCATTCACCTACTGAAGGATAGCTTGGTTGCTTCTACTTTTTTTTTTTTAACATCTTTATTGGAGTATAATTGCTTTACAATGGTTGTTAGTTTCTGCTTTATAACAAAGTGAATCAGCTATACATATAAATATATCCCCATATCTCCTCCCTCTTGCATCTCCCTCCCACCCTCCCTATTCCACCCCTTTAGATGGTCACAAAGCACCGAGCTGATCTCCCTGTGCTATGCAGCTGCTTCCCACTAGCTATCTGTTTTACATTTGGTAGTATATATGTGTCCATGCCAGTCTCTAACTTCGTCCCAGCTTACCCTTTCCCCTCTGCGTGTCCTCAAGTCCATTTTCTACGTCTGCATCTTTATTCGTGTCCTGCCCTTAGATTCTTTAGAACCATTTTTTTTTTATTCCATATATATATGTTAGCATACGGTATTTGTTTTTCTCTTTCTGACTTACTTCACTCTGTATGACAGACTCTAGGTCCATCCACCTCACTACAAATAACTCAAGTTCATTTCTTTTTATGGCTGAGTCATATTCCATTGTATATATGTGGCACATCTTCTTTATCCATTCATCTGTCGATCGACACTTAGGTTGCTTCCATGTCCTGGCTGTTGTAAATAGTGCTGCAAAGAACATTGTGGTACATGACTCTTTTTGAATTATGGTTTTCTCAGGGTATATGCCCAGTAGTGGGATTGCTGGGTCGTATGGTAGTTCTATTTTTAGTTTTTTAAGGAACCTCCATACTGTTCTCCATAGTGGCTGTATCAATTTACATTCCCACCAACAGTTCAAGAGGGTTCCCTTTTCTCCACACCCGCTCCAGCATTTACTGTTTGTAGATTTTTTGATGATGACCATTCTGGCCATTCTGACTGGTGTGAGGTGATATCTCATTGTAGTTTTGATTTACATTTCTCTAATGATTAGTGATGTTGAGCATTTTTTCATGTATTTGTTGGCAATCTGTATATCTTCTTTGGAGAAATGTCTATTTAGATCTTCTGCTCATTTTTGGATTTGGTTGTTTGTTTTTTTGATATTGAGCTGCATGAGCTGCTTGTCACTGTTGGAGATTAATCCTTTGTCAGTTGCTTCATTTGCAAATATTTTCTCCCATTCTGAGGGTTGTCTTTTCTCTTGTTTATGATTTCCTATGCTGTGCAAATCTTTGAAGTTTCATTAGGTCCCATTTGTTTATTTTTGTTTTTATTTCCATTTCTCTAGGAGGTGGGTCAAAAAGGATCTTGCTGTGATTTATGTCATAGAGTGTTGTGCCAAATGTTTTCCTCTAAGAGTTTTATAGTGTCTGGCCTTACATTTAGGTCTTTAATCCATTTTGAGTTTATTTTTGTGTGTGGTGTTAGGGAGTGATCTAATTTCATTCTTTTACATGTAGCTGTCCAGTTTTCCCAGCACCACTTATTGAAGAGGCTGTCTTTTCTCCATTGTATAGTCTTGCCTCCTTTATCAAAAATAAGGTGACCATATGTGTGTGGGTTTATCTATGGGCTTTCTATCCTGTTCCATTGATTTATTTCTGTTTTTGTACCAATACCATACTGTCTTCATTACTGTAGTGTTGTAGTATAGTCTGAAGTCAGGGAGCCTGATTCCTCCAGCTCCGTTTTTCTTTCTCAAGATTGCTATGGTTATTCGGGGTCTTTTGTGTTTCCATACAAATTGTGAAATGTTTTCTTTTAGTTCTGTGAAAAATGCCATTGGTAGTTTGATAGGGATTGCGCTGAATCTGTAGATTGCTTTGGGTAGTATAGTCATTTACACAGTGTTGATTCTTCCAATCCAAGAACATGGTATATCTCTCCATCTGTTTGTATCATCTTTAATTTCTTTCATCAGTGTTTTGTAGTTTTCTGCATACAGGTCTTTTTTCTCCTTAGGTAGGTTTATTCCTAGCTGTTTTATTCTTTTTGTTGCATTGGTAAATGGGACTGTTTCCTTAATTTCTCTTTCACATTTTTCATCCTTAATGTATAGGAATGCAAGAGATTTCTGTGCATTAATTTTGTATCCTGCTATTTTACCAGATTCATTGATTAGCTCTAGTAGTTTTCTGGTAGCATCTTTGGGATTCTCTATGTACAGGATCATGTCATCTGCAAACAGTGACAGCTTTACTTCTTTTCTGATTTGGATTCCTTTTATTTCTTTTTCTTCTCTGATTGCTGTGGCTAAAACTTCCAAAACTATGTTGAATAAGAGTGGTGAGAGTGCACAACCTTGTCTTGTTCCTGATCTTAGTGGAAATGATTTCAGTTTTCCACCACTGAGAACGATGTTGGCTGTGGGTCTGTCATATATGGCCTTTATTATGTTGAGGTAAGTTCCCTCTGTGCCTACTTTCTGCAGGGTTTTTATCATAAATGGGTGTTGAATTTTGTCGAAAGCTTTTTCTGCATCTATTGAGATGATCATATGGTTTTCCTACTTCAGTTTGTTAGTATGGTGTATCACATTGATTGATTTACGTATATTGAAGAATCCTTGCATTCCTGGGATAAACCCCATTTGTTCATGGTGTATGATCTTTTAATGTGATGTTGGATTCTGTTTGCTAGTATTTTGTTGAGGAGTTTTGCATCTATGTTTATCAGTGATATTGGCCTGTAGTTTTCTTTCTTTGTGACATCTCTGTCTCGTTTTGGTATCAGGGTGATGGTGGCCTCATAGAATGAGTTTGGGAGTGTTCTTCCCTCTGCTATATACTGAAAGAGTTTGAGAAGGATAGGTGTTAGCTCTTCTCTAAATGTTTGATAGAATTCGCCTGTGAATCCATCTGGTCCTGGGCTTTTGTTTGTTGGAAGATTTTTAATCACAGTATCAATTTTCAGTGCTTGTGATTGGTCTGCTTATATTTTCTATTTCTTCCTGGTTTAGTCTCAGACGGTTGTGCTTTTCTAAGAATTTGTCCATTTTATTGGCATAGAGTTGCTTGTAGTAAATCTCTCATGATCCTTTGTATTTCTGCAGTGTCAGTTATTACTTCTTTTTCATTTCTAATTCTATTGATTTGCGTGTTCTCCCTTTTTTTCTTGATGAGTCAAGCAAGCAGTTTATCAATTTTGTTTATCTTCTCAAAGAACCAGCTTTTAGTTTTATTGATCTTTGCTATTGTTTCCTTCATTTCTTTTTCATTTATTTCTGATCTGATCTTTATGATTTCTTTCCTTCTGCTAACTTTGGGGGTTTTTTTTGTTCTTTCTCTAATTGCTTTAGGTGTAAGGTTAGGTTGTTTATTTGAGATGTTTCTTATTTCTTTAGGTAGGATTGTATTGCTATAAACTTCCCTCTTAGAACTGCTTTTGCTGCATCCCATAGGTTTTGGGTCATCATGTTTTCATTGTCATTTGTTTCTAGGTATTTTTTGATTTCCTCTTTGATTTCTTCAGTGATCTCTTGGTTATTAAGTAGTGTATTGTTTAGCCTCCATGTGTTTGTATTTTTTACAGATTTTTTCCTGTAATTGGTATCTAGTCTCACAGCATTGTGGTCAGAAAAGATACTTGATACGATTTCAGTTTTCTTACATTTACCAAGGCTTGGTTTGTGACCCAAGGTATGATCTATCTTGGAGAA
Organism: Aethalodelphis obliquidens; assembly: GCF_003676395.1. Taxonomy (NCBI): domain Eukaryota; kingdom Metazoa; phylum Chordata; class Mammalia; order Artiodactyla; family Delphinidae; genus Aethalodelphis; species Aethalodelphis obliquidens. The sequence continues at coordinate 9,843,799 of NW_020837951.1, forward strand.
CATTCCATGAGCACTTGAGAAGAAAGTGTATTCTGTTGTTTTTGGATGGGATGTCCTATAAATATCAATTAAGTCCATCTTGTTTAATGTATCATTTAAAGCTTGTGTTTCCTTATTTATTTTCATTTTGGATGATCTGTCTATTGGTGAAAGTGGGGTGTTAAAGTCCCCTTCTATGATTGTGTTACTGTCAGTTTCCCCTTTTATGGCTGTTAGCATTTGCCTTATGTATTGAGGTGCTCCTATGTTGGGTGCATAAATATTTACAGTTGTTATATCTTCTTCTTGGATTGATCCCTTGATCATTATGTAGTGTCCTTCTTTGTCTCTTGTAATAGTCTTTATTTTAAAATCTATTTTGTCTGACATGAGAATTGCTACTCCAGCTTTCTTTTTGATTTCCATTTACATGGCATATCTTTTTCCATCCCCTCACTTTCAGCTTGTATATGTCCCTAGGTCTGAAGTGGCTCTCTTGTAGACAGCATATATATGGGGCTTGTTTTTGTACCCATTCAGCCAGTCTGTGTCTTTTGGTTGGAGCATTTAATCCATTTACATTTAAGGTAGTTATTGATATGTATGTTCCTATTACCATTTTCTTAATTGTTTTGGGTTTGTTATTGTAGGTCTTTTCCTTCTCTTGTGTTTACTGCCTAGAGAAGTTCCTTTAGCATTTGTTGTAAAGCTGGTTTGGTGGTGCTGAATTCTCTTAGCTTTTGCTTGTCTGTAAACATTTTAATTTCCTTGTTGAATCTGAATGAGATCCTTGCTGGGTAGGGTAATCTTTGTTGTAGGTTTTTCCCTTTCATCACTTTAAATGTGTCCTTCCACTCCCTTCTGGCTTGCAGAGTTTCTGCTGAAAGATCAGCTGTTAACCTTATGGGCATTCCCTTGTATGTTATTTGTTGTTTTTCCCTTGCTGTTTTTATTATTTGTTCTTTGTATTTAATTTTCAGTAGTTTGATTAATATGTGTCTTGGTATGTTTTTCCTAGGGTTTACCCTGTATGGGACTCTCTGTCCTTCCTGGAGTTGGGTGACTGTTTCCTTTCCCATGTTAGGGAAGTTTTCAACTATAATCTCTTCAAATATTTTCTCAGAACCTTTCTTTTTCTCTTCTTCTCTGGGACCCCTATAATTCGAATGTTGGTGTGTTTAACGTTGTCCCAGAGGTCTCTAAGACTGTCCTCAAATCTTTTCATTCTTTTTTCTTCATTCTGCTCTGCAGTAGTTATTTCCACTATTTTATCTTCCAGGTCACTTATCCGTTCTTCAGCCTCAGTTATTCTGCTATGGATTCCTTCTAGAAAATTTTTAATTTCATTTATTGTGTTGGTCATCATGGTTTGTTCACTTTTTAGTTCTTCTAGGTCCTTGTTAAACGTTTCTTGTATTTTGTCCATTTTGTTTCCAAGATTTTGGATCATCTTTACTATCATTACTCTGAATTCTTTTTCAGGTAGACTGCCTATTTCCTTTTGTTTGGTCTGGTGGGTTTTTACCTTGCTCCTTCACCTGCTGTGTGTTTCTCTATCTTCTTATTTTGCTTAACTTACTGTGTTTGGGGTCTCTTTTTCGCAGGCTGCACACGTTCGTAGTTTCTGTTGTTTTTGGTGTCTGCTCATGTTTTTATTCTCTTAACAGCATTTTTGGCAGAGCTGAAGTTTTTAATGTTAATGAACTCCAGCTTACCAATTTTTTTACATAGATTGTGCTTTTGGTGTTATAGCTAAAAAGTCATCACCAAACCTAAGGTTACCTACTTTTTCTCCTATGTTATTTTCTAGAAGTGTCATAGTTTTGTGCTTTACATTTAGGTTTCTGATCCATTTAGAGTTTATTTTTGTGAAGTGTGTAAGGTTTGTGTCTAGATTTCTTTCTTCTTTTTTTCTTTTTTTCTTCTTCTTAATATCCAGTTGAAAAAACCATCCTTTCTCCATTGAGTTGTCTTTGCTCCTTTGTCAAAGATCAGTTGACTATATTTGTGTGCATCTATTTCTGACCTGTAAGATTTTTTAAAACATTCCTTAATTTATATTTCTCCACCAGATTCAAGAGTGAAACACTATCTTTTTAGGATCACCCATTTGTAAAAGAGAAAAAAATAAAATTCAGTGAGGTTTTACCCTGTCAAGAACTTGAGATGGGAGGTATGCACTTGTTCTTGACAGAAAACCACATTTATTTTACTTCATAGATAATTTAAGGGATTTTTAAGAATAATTTTGACTAGTCTTAATTTTTTTTAAATAAATTTTTATTTATTTTATTATTATTTTTTTTGGCTGCATTGGGTCTTTGTTGCTGCACACGGGCTTTCTCTAGTTGCAGTGAGCGGGGGCTACTCTTCATTGTGGTGTGCGGGCTTCTCATTGAGGTGGCTTCTCTTGTTGCGGAGCGCGGACTCTAGGTGCGCAGGCTTCAGTAGTTGTGGCACGAGGGCTTAGTAGTTGTGGAGCACGGCCTTCGTTGCTCTGCCGCGTGTGGGATCTTCCTGGACTAGGGCTCGAACCCTTGTCCTGTGCCTTGGCAGGCGGATTCTTAACCACTATGCCACCAGGGAAGCCCTGACTAGTCCTAATTTTTATGCAGAGATTTCAGTCGTGTGTTGTGACTCCATTGTACACTAGAATAGCCATTCCTTGCCGCCTTCTTTTCAGGTGTCCCTTAGACATTCAACGTATTTCACTGGTCTCTTATTTACTATTGCTCTTCATTAGGCTACTGACAGGTGAAGTACTGATACTAAAAACCTGAAGAATTTTGCTGTGTTATACAAAGCTGGTGTAGTATACTTTGGAGATTATCACAGTGCTCAGTGAGTGGAAGTTTATGGCTATAGAGCAGTGCTGTCCAAATGAAATGCAATGCAATCATTTCACACCTGTTAGAATGACTGTCATCAAAAAGACAAGATATAACAAGTGTTGGTGAGGACGTGGAGAAAAGGGAACCCTTGTGCACTGTTGGTAGGAATGGAAATTGATACAGGCACTATGGAAAGCAGTATGGAGGTTCCTCAGTAAATTAAAAATAGAACTGCCATATGATCCAGCAATCCCACTTCTGGGTATGTATCCATAGGAAATGCAAACAGGATCACAAAGAGATACCTGCACTCCCACGTTCATTGCAGCATTATTCACGATAGCCAAGATATGGAAACAACCTAACTGTTCATATATGGATGAATGGATAAAGATGATAATGGTGTATATATACACACAATGGAATATTACTCAGCCATGAGAAAGAAGGAAATCCTGCTATTTTCAACAACATAGATGGACCTTGAGGACATGATGCTAAGTAAGATAAGTTAGACAGGGAAAGACAAATACTGTATGATATCACTTATATGTGGAATCTAAAAAAGCGGACACATAGAAACAGAGATTAGAATGGTGGTTACCAGGGCCTAGGGTGTGGGGGAAATGGGGAGATGTTGGTCAGAGGTTATAAACTTTCAGTTATAAGTTCTTGGGAACAGAGTACAGCACATTTGAAAAGTTGCTTAGGTTGCCAAATGTTCTCACCATGATGGAGGTATTGGCTAATACTACTTGGTAGTAATCATTTGGTAATACGTAAGTGTATCGTATCAACACCTTAAACCTGTACAATGCTATATGTGAATTATATTTTAATAAAGCCGGAAAAAATGTATAATACAAGCTACAAATGTAAGCCACATTTACAATTTTAAATTTTCTAGTAATCACATATTTAAACATTTCCAAAAAGCAAGTGAAATTAATTTTCATAATATATTTAACCCATTATATCCTAAATATTATCACTTCAACATGTAATTGATATAAAAATTATTATTGAGATTTTTAATGTTCTTTTTTTTTTGGTCACGCATTAAAATCCAGTGTTTATTTGCTATTTACAGCACATCTCAATTCAGACTAGGACTCAGTAGCCACATGTTTGGAAAGTGCAGCTGTAGAGTATGCCAACACATGATACAGCCATGCAGTGGATTTCACTGTGGATTCACTTCATTCTCATAGAGCCCTTGGGAAACTTGGTGGACCGCCCAGATAGTTGAGGTTTATCTCATTCAGTATCGAGGTTTCTTTATTTTTGTAATATTTCATAGAAGCTCACCAACATGTGTTAACATTTTCCTCTGCCTTCTTAATCAGTATGTAACACAGTGGTTAAGAGTGTGGGATTCAAAGTCATAGTCTGGGTTTGCATTCTGGCACTAACCATTAGGGTGATCTTGGATGAATTACTTCAGCCCATGTATTCCATTTTTCTCATGTGTAAAATGAGGATAGAAACTTCCTATCAGGGTGGTTATGAAAATAAAATGAGAAAATACATGGCACGTGCTCAGTAAATGTTTGTTTCTGTTGCTGCTAAATACTGTAACTCCAGCAGCTACTACTGCAATGAATACTTGTATTAGTTCAGCAGTAGTAGCATAATTTAGCCCTTTCTTGATGAGTCAATTAATGGTACCATGCTATGATACAGTGATGCCCTTGTGGGCTTATGAAAGTATCTAGGAACTTTTGACTTTACATTATACGTTTTCTGACAACTTAGCAATTTGAATTCTTTATACTCCCCACACCGCCACCCCCACCCCACCCCCCCTTTTTTTTTTTTTGCTGTCTGCATGCCTGCCACTGTCTACTCTCCTTCCATTTCTAGGTTGTTGCTTCTAATTTATACTCCTTAGAGTCTTCATTGAGAACCGTTTACCTAAATAATACAGCCTAAGGCGCCCTTCCCATCTGACCCCCAGCTATGCTCCCGTACATTCTAACGCATCGCATTCTTTAACTGGCAGCTTCTTGACACGCACCATGTCTGCTTTTGCTGTTTCCTTAGAAATGCGTTTCTCACTCTTCTTTTGATATCCTGCTTAATCTCAAAGACTTAAGTCCCTCATCATTTCTTCATTCAGCAAATATTTATGGAGTTCCAGGCCCTGGGTATCGAGGATAAAATGGAGAACAAGAGAAATGCAATTGCTGCTCTCAAAAAATTTACAGTTTGGTGGGGAAGAAGAAATTATCAAGCGTAATAGCACTTTGTAACTGGCTCATTTCACTTATCATTTGTATTCATTCATGCATTCAGTAAATATTTATTGAGTGTTTGCTACGTACCAGGCATTTTGCTGGGTGTACAGTGGTGAGGGGAACAAGACATAGTTTCTCTTTCATGAATTCTACAACCTAGTGAGGGAAATGGGCAAATAATTAAGCCAAATAATGTTTGCTTAGAAGCTGAGTTAAGTGCTCTGCAGGGAAGGAATGCCATTTGTGAGAGCCTCACCTGGGAACCAGGGAGGAATTCCCTCAGAAAGTGATGCCAGAGGCATTTGGCAAGGGAAGGCTCCTGGCAGATGGAACTGTGTGGCAGTGATGCTGTGGCAGGAGGAAGCATGCTGTGGTCAGGGAACTTAAAGACATAGCAATAGAAACTGTCCAAAAAGGAGCTCAGACAGAACAATATAAAGGTCTTGCTTCTACCTAAAAATTAGTGGACATTTTCTCCCTAAAACTTTACCAGGAAATTTAGATTTAACTATTCCTGTCTGAGGTTGCTGTGGCTTGACAAACGTTATGATGTTATTTATCAGTTCTACTTTCCATTTATGGGGGGGTGTGTTTTAGAGAAAAGGAAATCTTGGGAGTCTTAAAAATCTTTTCTCTGACTTCAAAGAGATGAAATTCTGAGGTGCAACCATCAGGATCTTTCTCTTGCTAATGCCTGACACACTCTTAATATTGCTTGTCACCAAAATAAGCAGCAGAGATCATGTAATGAGCATTCTGGACATTTCAGAATCATGCATTCTTTTATTTTTCATTTAAAAAACAATAAGCATTAATCTGTCTTGTGTTCATACTTTAGTGTGTTTTGTATTTTCTGAGGATAAGAATGAACATGTCAGATCACATTTGGTAGAAATCTGGGATGCTTCCTGAAATGCTCCTGAATTTTCATATATGAATTAAATACCATCTATTTATGGGCTATAGGCTTCTGTCTCTTCATAAAAGCCATACTGGCCTTTGAACATAAAATGAATATTGGTCAACAATTCAATGCAATAAATTTTTCTAATGAAGAAATTTAGCTTTATTTGATGATATATGAATAAGGGAAATTCAGTTAATTGTACTCATTAAAGCTTTGGAGATCTATATATCTCCCCCAAAAGGATCTCTCTTTGGCAGCAGGCTCCATTTTGCATCCACTCATTTCTTAAACTTCCAGTCCTGTTACAAGCTCCATGGTACCTAAAAGGGCCTGCTCCTTCCATGCCAACCCAACTCTAAAATTAAGCCTCTTCTTGTGGATCCAGTTGTCCTGTACTTGTTTGTTACCGTTTTGATCATTCTTCTCTCTCTGGTAGTGACTCACAAACAGGACTTTTAGGTTTCTCTGTCTCATTGCTATCCACCATGCTTCTGTTAGATAGTTAATTCTGCTTCTGTGTAATCAGAAGCTTAAAAGTGGTAGAAGAAATTTTGGCAAAATGAGAAACCTTCTTCATGCCAGGCACTGTGCAGTTAATTATGTCATTTAATCCTTATAAGACCCTTATGCAGTAGTTATGGTTATTTCTTCCATAATTCCAGAACCTAGTAGAGAAAATGAGCACACTTCCCAATCAGACAGGCCATGCTCAGAGTCTCTAGGACAAGTGATTTTCTCTGTGTAGTGGGGTGAGAGATTTCCCAGACTTCTTTGTACTGTTCCATATTTCTAAATTGTCTACAGTAAGAATGTATTAATATTACACTTATCAAAAATTTAATTAAATATTTTATAAAGAAAGGAAAATGAAAGTTATACATACATATTATGGGACATCTGGAAAGTATAGAAATTTAGAAAGAAAAAAGTGCTCATTGCTTTAATGTAAATATAATCTATGAACTTTTTGGTCCCTTTTCTTCTAGTCTTTTTATATGTATGTAATTGAACATTTTTATATAGTTGTAATAATTTCTTATTGTTTTCTCCATAAAAAACTGAGATGCCAGTACTCATATATTGGTGAACTGTAAGAATGCCTCTTTCATTTTCACTTTTTCCTGGGCCTTCTTCCCTTGTCTTGAATTGCTATCTCTGATACATGTGCACTGCCTTGAAAGCCCCATTTGGCTAACAGGTATCAATGTGACAAGCCAGAAAAAGAAAAAGAAAAGCTTATTACTTCTCCTCTTCTCGTTAACACACACATCATTAATACCCTCTATGTTTTTTTCATGGGTAGAGTGATTCAGTCTACACATTCATATATTCATTCATTCAACAAATATTTGTTCTAAATGCCAGCCATTTTACTCTTCAGTGAGGATGCAGAGATAGTAGAAGAATCCCTGCTCTTTAGGAGAACATAGATGCATAAATAAGAAAAAGAGCAGTGTGGTAAGTTATATGCAGAAATATCAGCCAAGTTCTGTAAGAACACAGAGGAGAATCACTTGGATTCTCCTAGAGATCCAAATGATTCTCCTAAAGAAATCAAGGAAAGCCTTTCATGAGTAAGAAAATGGAGCTCAGACAGATTTGGTTGCATAGCTGGTTCGTGGCTGTGTTGGCATTAAAACCAGATCTCACTGCAAAGCCCGTCTTCCTTCCAACAAACTGTCATGAAGAGGCACCCCGTTTTTGTTGTTTTGGAAGCTCTAGGTGTCTATATTTGGCAAAGTCCTGAGTCAGGGACCACAGCTGCCCCTTTTTTCTCTCCCCATTTCAAAATGCCACCAATTTCTGATTTGATCAAAGAGTAATGGAAGAGAAGTAAGGAAACCTGAGTTCTCTGAAAACCAGCTTTGCCACCATTTAACTAGGTGATCATGGGCACCTTATTCCTCTTTTCTAGGTATCTATTCCCCGTTTGTAAAAGTGAGGAGATTGAAATAAATCTCTCTAAGCTTCTGATTTTTTATAAATAATATGTCGTGGTTTCCTTCTCCTTTTTAGCATATGTAGCATTTCCATACGATTGTAGGTTCCCAAGGGCCTTGGGAAATCTTGATACACTATGGCTTAGGCAGAGGAGTAGATGGTAGTCAGGAGTGAGGGCTCTTGACTGCCTGGGTTTGAATCTCAGCTCTATAATTTACATGCTGTTTAATCTTGCATGTAAGATGAACTTCATTGAGCCTTAGTTTTGTAATTTGTAAAATAGAAATAATAATAAAGGACTCACAGAGCTGATGGGAAGATGCAGTGAGCTTATGTGTCTAAACCACTGTGCCCAGTGTCTGGCACGTGGTACTCAATAAATGTAGCTAATGATACTAATGGCTGTTTTACTAGTACTAATTTGAAGTCCTGAAGCAGTTTTAGAAGTCAGAATATCACAGTAGCTTCTTTTATTAATGATTCCCCTGTAAAGGCACAAAGGAACCAATATCCATGTATAGAATATGGAAGTTTAGTCATTTTTTTTCCCCTTAGATGTTCAATTAAGGGTTGATAGCGGGTGGAGCACTGTTTACTGCTAAACTTTACTGAGGACCCAGAAACATAGAGTGGATTATTCACTCTTTTCCTTGCTGTGTTCCCAGTGCTCAGGACAGGCTATAGCACAGTGTAGGCACTTTACAAATGTTTTTTGAATGAATAAATGATATCACACTTTATATTTAAGAACTGGGGGGAATAATAGCACTTGGCACATTGAGTCTTTTGGCTTTCAGAGCTTAGGCTGTGACATTTGCTGAGTTTGTTTGGAGGAGATTTGGGGGCATCCTGTGACAATCAAAGCAGGATTCTTCTGATGCCACTGTTTGGCTTTCTGCTTTGATCAATAGACTTATTATTTGCCCTTGAAACCTCTGTGGTGCTAGGGATTCACAGACATTCCTCAGGATGATTTACACGGCAGTAAATAATCTGTGCTGTCCATTGCTTGCTTCATCAGTGTCTGCCCTGCTCATAAAATCCCGGAGGCTCAGTGGCCCCGAGGCTGGAGCACGGTGGACATGTTCACTCCAGTTACAGATGTTTGCACATAGAACATGTTGCTCACTTTCATTGTTGCTTTGTTGCTCTAATACGCATCCACAGTTTGTCTTTAAGGGTTGACCTAACTATACATGTTATTTTCCATCTGACTTTATTATAGTTACTACCATTTATTTTTTTACCTCTGTTATATGCTAGGCACTACATATATTATCTCATCAAAACTTCAAAACCCCCTCTAGGTGACTGTACCCTTTCTGTAGAATTGGAATCTGAAGGGAACGAAGCGTATTCTCTGAAATCATGTAGTCCATGAGCAATGGGGCTTAGGTTGAACTCAAGTCCCTTTGGACACAAAGCCCTTAGCTACTACACCATGATATTTTCCTCATCTAAAGGGCTTTCTTCTCCTTCTACAAGTGTTTTGTGTTGAAGTTGGTAACCTTTTGCAAAGATTGGTAAGTTTCCCATACCATTCAGAGATGAATTTTAAGTTTCTTAACAGCATTGCAAATACATGAAATTTATAGTGACAAACATAGACAGATTACTTTCTTGTTATCCATCCATTTAGTAAATTTACAGGTCCCATTAATTTAAATCTGTCCTTATTACCTATTTTATATAATAAATATCTCTTAGTCATGACAGACTGAGTATAGATCACCTGAAGTAGGCTCTCTCTCAATAAGCAGAGTTGCAGCTAAAGATTTGTGAATTAATTGGGAAAATTGCAAATCAGGTAGTCAGTGAAATAATTCATTGTCACATCCAATCAATAAACTTTGTAAATCAACTCATTTAATTCAAAAAATGATCTATATAGATCAAGCAACCAATTAAACAATTAGCATACACTTTGCAATTAATTAATTTAAGCATCAATCATATAATTAAAACTCCAGATTTAAGCCACAGAATTTAGAATCCTACCTCCTTGTGAACTATTAGGTTCATGCTTCTGAATGCTAGCAGATTTGCATTTTCACAATTCAACTTTGGTGCAGGGTATTTTAAAGTGTTTAAGTTGATTTCAGTTTTAAATTTTCTTTATGTTAGTTTAGTTTCCCACCCTTTTTCAGCAAATTGACTTTTTATTTCCCCCAAAGGAGAAGGAGTGTTAATTCTAAATTGGGCAAAGCTGGAATCTGGGAGTACTGACTGGACGTTCTGGGGAAGTGAGACAAGTCCAGAAGTACTTGAGAAGGCTAGGTATCTGCGTCAGGATGAATTGCATCATTTGCTTTTACTCTGTTAAGTGTCCTTGGTGTTTGGAATCAGATCCTGCCAAGTGAACCTGATATTCTTCAGAGAAAGGAGAACTGTAAAGATTGTCTTGGTTACCTTGAGTTCTTCTGATCTAGAGCATAGATATTTTCTTAATCCTGAACATAAATCAAAGACCTCTGATTCCCTCCAAATAATTTTTTCCTCCTTTATAGTTTTGCCTCTCTTTTATGATATTTATTTTATTATTATTATATTATTTACATTTATAAATATTATAGCTAATGTAGTGCTTACTTTTTCCCCCTGCTATACTCTAAGCTTTTCCCCCTGCTATACTCTAAGCTTCCTTTGAAGGCTGATACTCAATCTCATCTTTGATCAAAGGAGTTACGTTCTGGGTCTTATCTATTAACAGGTGCTCAGTAAATATTTGTTGAAAAAATAGAGCAGTATAAGTGTTCTCCTTTCACATTGTTTTTCTCCCCCTTTGCGGTGCCATGTGTTTTCTCTTTATCAAATGAAGTAGGGTTTGGGAGATCTAACTGTATCACCAGGCTTTGGGGTAAAAAACAGTAGTGTCCCAGTTTGCTGTACACCATAGCTTCTGGTCTCTGCATCCCTCCCTCACCTTGGTGTTCACTTACCTTTTTGGTTTTTCTTACAGTGATAATGTCAGCGCCTACTGCCTGCATATTGCCGAGGATGATGGGGAGGTTGACACAGATTTCCCCCCACTGGATTCCAACGAGCCCATTCATAAGTTTGGCTTCAGTACTTTGGCCTTGGTTGAAAAGTATTCATCTCCTGGTCTGACATCCAAAGAGTCGCTCTTTGTTCGAATGTAAGTATTGACTCTGTTATTTATCTCAGTATCTCACCTCTACCTTCTAGTACTTTGGATTTGATTTTGGCTTTGTTCATCAAATGAATGATATTTGGTATCTGGAGAGTCAACATGTAGTGATTACTTTCAGGGAGATGTTGGGGACAACATTTGCATTGTATTCTGTGCCTCTGCACCTGGATTAAATGCAGACTGCTTTGCAGTAGCAAATTGTATTAGGTATATCTTGAATGTCATGTCTAGGAACCAGACCTCTGGAAATACTGGGGTACTTTGGGGCCTATGAAGGACAAATTTGGGGTTTCCCTCTTTCTCATTAAGGAATCCAAACTGAAAATGTGCATTGTAGCCACTTCTCTTTTGTGACTTAAAATACTTCTTTTTCTCTCCAACTTTGTTCAAGTCAAATTTGATTTCTCTTAGTTGCCTTCCATTAGACTGAGCAGAGGTTCTTAATCTTCCCTGTGCCTTTGGTAGTCAGGTAAAGCCTACAGAAGCCCTTCTCAGAAAAGTGTTTGTAAATGCAGAGAGTAAAATTCACAGGAGTACGAAAGAATTCCATTATATTTAAATAGTTATCAAATTATTAAACAAATTTGTGATATAGTAATATGTACTGGCTTTATTAATACATTAAATGACAAGATCCAGAGGCAGGTCTAACAGTAACTCCTGACGTCTCTTGTTTCAAAGTAGTGGTAAGTGTAAATGATATTTGAGAAATCTGCAACAATTGTAATGTGCTATGATGCTATCTGTGGTTTCTGTTCATGACAGAGTCACCAGTACTGCTCATATGACTGTGGTTTGTTGACTGCATTCATAATTCAAGGAGATGCTAAATATCAGTTAGAAGTTAGTTAAAATAAAAATGTAGTTTTTGTCCATTCACATCTGTAGAGCACCTGAGTCTTACACATATGTCCTGGTTGTTAGGGGAAAACCTGCAGCGTTTTCTCAGCTTAAGGTCTTCTAACAGAGGCCGTGACAGTCCCACTCCTGGCCATCTCCTGGGAGCAATAGCGATCCCTTTGGCACCCCCTGCTGTTAGTAACCAGCAAATTCACTGTCCAGAAGAGCGATTGCTTTAGAGGACTTTCCCCCATCTTTTAAAAACATATTGCCTTTGTTTCAGGTTTTTACTAAAAATAGGATTATGTTACCTATGATATATGAGTATTTTGGGTGTTTCTACCCTTGACCAAAGAAAGAAATCGGTGTGCCTGGGAGTGAGCCGGGGGTGGCTCCTCAAGCTTTATTACTGCCATTTCATCCCTACCCTGAGATCATGTTTGGTGTGTATAACATCACATATTTTCCTTCTTTTTACATTTCAGAGGCACTAAAACAACAACTTTAAAGAATATTAAAGTAATTTAAAAGTTTTCCAATGATTCCTCCATCCCAGTATAATTATTTTCATTTCTGTATAATCATTTCCACATGTATATATATTACAGTTTCAGTTCTAGCGTACATATTGTGTTATTTTTACTTAACATTATATTACAAGTATTTTGATATCTGTTCTTAATTCCTACAATCTGCATTTATTATGTAATGTCTCAGACCTTAGGTAAAAACCTGCAGCTGCTTTTCTAACAAACTGTTGATCAGCAAAAATAAAGGGGCTACAGAAACCCTCATGTTTATGCTGTTCCTTTCTGGACTTCACGCAAAGACAGTTCTGTGTAAATGTACAGTTGACTCTGATTTGGAAATCTGAAAATCAGTTCATCCTTGTTATAAAAAATTTTTTACAATTGTAATTATATTGATGTTCATATTATATAAAATAACTCATTTAATAAAGTAGTACTTGAAATTTTCAAAAAAATCTAGACAGAGACAGCCCCTGTTTTCATGGAGCTTACTGTCTAGTGGGGGGAGAGTTGTCAAACAGATCATTCAACTGTGATGAGCAATACAACAGAAAAATGTTTGGGGTGATATGGATGCCTGTCAAGGGTGTTGAGATTCTTTCCTTGTTTTGGTTTTAACAAGTGATTCTAAAATGATAGTCCTTATCTATATCCCTTTTATTTCTGTTGAATAACTTCCTTAGGATAATTCCCTGTGAATAGGATTATCGATCAGGGTAGAAACATCTTCAGATTCTCGCTTTGTATTGACATATATAGCCTTCTGAAGAGGTATCTATTACAGTGCTACAAATAAAATTCATAAAACCATCTTTTCGGTCTTACCATTACAAGGTGTCATTAGAAGATTTTTCTTTTTACTTTAAAAGATGTATATAGGGACTTCCCTGGTGGCGCAGTGGTTGAGAGTCCGCCTGCCGATGCAGGGGACACGGGTTCGTGGCCCGGTCCGGGAGGATCCCACATGCCGTGGAGCGGCTGGGCCGGTGAGCCATGGCCGCTGGGCCTGCGCATCCGGAGTCTGTGCTCCGCAACAGGAGGGGCCACAGCAGTGGGAGGCCCGCGTACTGCGAAAAAAAAAAAAAAGAAAAAAAGATGTATATAATGAAATGTCAGTACTTTCTGCTTGAAATTCTATTGTTTATTAATAAATCACTAGAAGAATTGTTCTCATTAGCACATAATTTTTACTACATAAATATTAACATATGATCATAGCAGTCTTTTGATCTGAAAGTCCTTTTTCAAACAAGAGCTTTAAAATCAGTGATTTTCAGTAGAATGAGGTTGGGGGTGGTTTGCGCATACCTTCCTAGGAGAAGCATCTAAGGCTACACAGTGTCTCACTGTGAACCCTACCTTCCAGAGAATGGGAAGAGAGAATGGGAAAACAACTGCTTTAAACCTGATACTTTTTTTTTCCTGAATTACTCCCATCCCTGCACTCTCACTCCCAAACACACACACCACAGTCAGTCCGGTTTTTATTCTGAAGTCCAGGAGTTTATTCAACATGTCTGGAGTGTTTCTGAAAACACAAGGTCAAGCAAAATCTTTATATGTGAGCATTTAGAACAAATGTCAATACATTTTCTCTTTCTTCTTTTTCTCAGTTGTCTGATGAAATAGTACAAATTACTGACCGTTTGCCCTGTGTATGTTTTTTTGGTTCAACAACCTCCCATTCACCTTTCTGGTCTAAATTCCAAGTTAGAAAAATGTCTCCTGCAAATGCAGGACAGAGCAGACCTTTAGGAGTCTCCAGGGACATATCCAAAGTTTCAGAGAGTGAAGTGCCAGCAAAAGAAGTGAAACCATTGCTCCTTCTCTTCATTCCCTCCCTTTCCTCTTTGCATCTCTCTCCCAGTGCAGAATGGGCAGGAAGTGGCTGCATAGACACTGCACTGAACCAGGAAGAAGGAGCTAGGTTTGACAATGGAAAGTGAATTAGTATTTACTAAGGGCCAACTATGTATATGTTATTTCATTTAATCTGAAAATAGCCCAATTTTTATTATGACCATTTTAGAGACATGAAAACTGAGGCTGGGAAGTACTGCTCTCAGGCCTGGACTTGACCCCATGCCTAACTTCAAAGTCCATTTTTTTCCCAACACCCTGCTGATGGTTGGGATGTGGGTAGGGGAATCAAGTATTGGTCTAGTCATTCAAGTGAATCCCACCGTCTTAAGGCCAAAGTTCAAGAGCATGGTGACCCCTGGAGCCAGACTTCTTGGGTACCGATTCTGACCTTGCCCTTACTAGTGTGTGTGAAATCTCAGATGAATTACTTGACTTTTCTACAGCTCAGTTAAATGAGGGTAGTAATAATACGTCTCTCATAGAGCTGTTGTGAGGATTGGATGCGTTAATATGTGCAAAGCACTTAGAACAGTGCCTAGCCTAAATAAGCATTATCCGAATAAGTGTTTGCTGCAATTGTTGTTATTATTAATAAAAATCCTCTGAGGGCAAGAACTGGATCATTAGTGCCCCACAGCACCCAGCATAGCTCCATTACTATGGTGGTAATGGAGTAAATAGAGGGATTGAGTAAAGGCTGAATTGGAATAACTTTTGCTGAACACGGACAGGGGTGGACATTGGAGATCTGCAGACATCCTCTGTGGCAGACATCCTTTAAGACAGGGGTCCCCAACCCCCGGGCTGCGGACTGGTACCTGTCGGCGGCCTGTTAGGAACCAGGCTGCACAGCAGGAGGTGAGCAGCAGGTGAGTGAGTGAGCGAAGCTTCATCTGCCGCTGCCCATCGCTCACATTACCGCCTGAACCATTTGCATTACTGCCTAACCCATCCCTGCGCCTAGCACAGGGCTTCCTAGAGAAGGAATGAACGAATGAATCTTCAGGTGTCTGCGGGCTGCTCGGGGAGAAGGAGGCCCTTGGGCAAGCTTTCTGTCCCACCTTGCTTTCTGAGCCCACTTAACCTCTTCTACAGCCCTGTTTCTGCCTTTTGAATACCATGAAGCCCCAGGTTGCCTTCTGTTTTTCAGAGGCCCTCATACCGTTCAACCAGGAGTCTCCAATATACCATCTTTCCCTACTCCAAATGAGGCAGCACAGCCTTTGAACTTAGGCTAACCTGGGTTCAAGTTTCAGCTTCACTAGTGACTTGCTCCATGACTGTGGTCTCAGTTTCTTCATCTGTAATGTGAGGATGGTAATTACTACCTCATGGATTTGTTGTGAGGAATGTTCTTAAATGTAAGGAATGTACAGACCTCTTTTAAAGGAAAATTAATTCTCCTGGAACTTCAGTGTTTGCCCAAATTTGTTTTATTATAATGTTACTTAAACACATACAAATGTAAAATTCTAGCTATAAATTCCATGTCTTTATGCAATCCAAAAAAATTACAAATTAAATGCAAATAAAACTATAACATTAATAAAATAAAAATTAACAACTTTAATGCAACAGATGATATTTTGCTGAAATTAAATCATTGATGTGGGGTTTAATGGATGTTAATTGTTTTACTTGTCAACTTGAATCTTCTGATTTTCATATGAAACATCAGACTATCATATTATTTGTCCTTTTAAACAATGAATGTATTTTTAGGTACTAGTCCATTATTTTAATGGGCCAATTGATTTATAGTGCACCCCCCCCAAATTTTAATTTTTTTTTAATTGGAAAAATAAAGAACATTTCTGCTAGGATGACCAGTTTATGCCAGTCCTACCCAGGATTTTCCCTTTTTTATTTTTTTTAGTTTTTTGGCCACGCTGTGTAGCTTGCAGGGTCTTAGTTCCCCAGCCAGGTATTAAACCCGGGCCACAGTAGTGAAAGCCCGGAATCCTAACCACTAAGCCCGGAATCCCTTCCCCACCAGGGAACTGACTTTTAAAATAGAAAGTCCTAAGTCCAAGAGCACCCCACTCAGTCCCGGGTGAACCAGGATGATGGGTCACCTTACTTTCTGCTGTTGTCAATTGGTTCTGTTCATAGATGGGCTCTCTGCCTCATTTGTCCTGTGCACAGTGTGACTTGCATACTGCAGGGGATGAATTCTTCAGAGATCAGCAAGTCTGTTCCGTAAAGAGTCTTGTGTACACTTCTCCTGTCACTTTTCCTTATTCAACAAACTGTTTTGGCATATAGCTTGCACTGATGCCGTTTGGCCTTTCTAAGTCAATTACTGATGTTAAATAACCAGCTGCTAGGATACTCAACCCCCCAAATCTCACCAGCTTATCCCACATGTTGGCAAACTTTTTCTATAAAGGACAAGATAGTTAATATTTTAGGCTTGCAGGCCATACAGTCTCTGTGGGTCAACTCCGCCATCATATTGCGAAAGTAGCCACAGAAAATACGTAAATGAATGGACATTGGCTAGATTGGTTGACCCTGGCTTTATTATATGTTTATTTCTTGTTCACATCTGTCTAATGAAGGTCAGGTGGCTCTCCTGGGTATTTCTCCTCCAAGCAGTGACTCAGGGCTCCCCCAGCTGGATGGAGAATGAGGAACATGGAAGACTGGGAATGGTCTATATCCATATCTATCTATCTATTGCTTATATAAGTCACTATATACATCTATTTATATATCTGTATAAAATTTTGCTTTTCAGTGCAAATCATATGTACATGATTTTCATTGGACTAAAAGCAAAATTTTTAAATTCTGAAACTCAAGAGAGCCTGTGAATGCATCTTTTGACCCTAGGGGGTCCATGAACCTCAGGTAGGAAATGCTGCTATGAGAAAATTAGTTCAGACCCTAGTGTGTAGGAAGTGTTATGTAGTTGCTATTTGTTATTTTTATCAGAGATTTATCAGCCTGAATAATTTACACTAAGTTGTATATGGGGTTTAACTTTTCTTTGGGTTATTTTTTATTGCACAATTAATACATGTCCATTAGATTGGGTTGGCTCAAAAGTTCGTTAGGGTTTTTCCGTAAGATCTTATGGAAAACAGAATAGAAAAATTAGAAAATCTGTTTTTTCATATAAAAGAAAATTTCAAATTTCTCTTTGTTCCATCATGCAGAGATAATGACTTATTACATTGTATAATGATTTACATTTAAAAACAGGAGCTGGTTAACTTAAATGAATCCCTAATTGGAAAAGTGTTTTGTGGAAAAGAGTGTGGGGCTGGATACCTTTTGCTATTCTTACTGAGTTGGGGCTAGGCTGGTTTTGCTCTCCCAGGCCCTTGGGCCCCAGGAAACCCCTGGAAATAGAGTTGTCGTTAGGGGAAGGAGAATGGATTACTCTAACAAAGTGCAAATTAGGAGCCTGTTAGTGGACGTGGCCTCCTTTAGCAGATCAGCAAGCGGACTTCTAAGGTATCCATTGTTCTTGATTGGTTTTGGATAGAGCAAATGTGTGTATAAACAGGAGTCCCTAACTTGCTGACTGCTAGTAGCTACTCTGAGCCGAAGCGTTGATGTTGTTTGGCTGTCAGCAGTGTGGGAGGGGAGAAGTAGGGGACAGAGGTATTAGGGTGGCCCCTAATACTAGTTAAGAGCTGGATCTCAGCTGGTTTTCAGCATCTGAAGAAGTGCTCCTTGCCAACAATGACCACGCCAAGGCCTTTAGACAGTAGGACAAGGGAAAATGAAAATGAGATCTTGCAGTGGACAGGAGAGGAACTTGCATTGTCCATCTCTTCCTATCCCCCAGCCTGGGCTAATTCAATCAGAATTTATGAAACTGAGTTGACTTTAAAAATGGCAGTGACAAAAGCAGCTGGGGTGGTGTCATTGCGTTACATGTGTTGACATTAATGTTTCACACTGGGATCCTACTCTGGGGTGGGGAAGAAGGGCTTTAAGGGAAGAAAAGTCAAAAACAATAAAACGGACAGACTCTTCCTAGATCAGAAGTCAGTTAATTAAATTGCCCTCCTATATATGTGTTTTACTTAAAATGTTTAATATGTCAGGTGGATGTGGGAAAGGAGTCATTTTAACCAAGAGCTGCAGAGCAAATAGAATCCAGTTAGGATTTTGCTATTTGGGAGATGGACCACGGGGTAGACGTTGGAGGATCTTGTACCAGAAGCTGGGCTGCCTCAGTCAGTGTGGCCCAGAGAGCTCCCAGAGACTGCCGTGGCTTCTCTTGGCTCTGCATAAAGGGAAAGGTTAGCTGCTTTTTTAGGAGGCATGCCCTAGATTCGTTGCTCTTTCCTGTATGAGGGCCTTTCAAAAAAGAGTCTCAGTGGTTTTAGTATACATTCTTGATGAGATCTCCACAATACACCCTAAGTGACCAGACCGTTATGAAAAGATATCATTAGTTTGAAAACTCACATACTCTTAATGTGATATTGCCTTAATGGTCTTGAGAGGAGGTAGTGGGGGTGAGGGGAAGAAATGAGCGTTTTTGCACACTCAGTTTGGTGCCCCTAGTAGCCATTATCTCATTTATTCCTTATAAGCAACGTATCTTTATAATATATAAGCTAAGGATCAGAGACAGGTAGTTATTTACCCAAGGTCATACAGTTTGGTAAGGGGCAGAGCTAAAATAGGGCAAGTAATAAAATAAGATGCCTGTGCTCTTTGTAACCAGGCCTGACAACGTGGCTATAAATTATCCTAGTTATTTATTGGTTGCTTGAGTCATAGAAGACCGACTGTGTGTTGTTTCTTTTCATTCTGTTGTATTAGCAAACATTTTCATTGTCTAGATTGTCCTCGTGTATGGAAGTGTAACATATGCAGCCTGTTTAATTTTGTATTTGTAAATGTGACTTGATTTCCTTTTTGGCAACAGCTACTGTCTAGAGAAAAGAAAAGATTTTTCTCTGTGTCTATTTAAAGTGACAGAAATATTGGAGTAAGTAATAAAGATGGAAAGCATTAATTACATACTTCTAAGAATTTAAAGGTCAGACAAGCTAAATATGTATGTTTTGCTCACTGGAATGTCTGTCTGTTGAGATTGTGCCAGGATAACTTTGTTCCTACAATAAAAGCACATATTTTAGATAGCCATCAACTTACTTTGGTATCCAAAAATTATACCAGATTGTTGCTTTGGTTGCTATATATCTTAAAAGTTTGGGACTCACATTTCTGATGTTAATGTGATTTGTTTCATGATCCACCCCCTTTGGCCATGTTTAGTTACTATGTCTCATTTTGCTTTCCTCTGTTCTCCCCTCAGCTTGTGTTGGAGTCTGTCAGCTGCTGCTATGTACCTGTCAGGCTAGTGACTTGTAATGTTTATTAATACAGCGTCAGTCTTGCTGTTGAAAAAACCGTGATGCTTCTCAGAAGGGTGCGATAGAACGAAGCTTTTGATTTCCAGATCCTGTCTGCACTGTGTGGTGAATACATTCTCAGATGTTATGCAGTTCACTGACCTGACAGTTGTGGAACCCCGCCTGGGACCCCATTTCAGCAGGACATATTTGAACAGAAACAGTTTGCAAAACTTTACACACTTAAACTCCTGCCAAGGCAAACTGTTAGCCACTTGAGTTTGTTATAAATACCCAGTGGCGGTGGTTGGAGGTAGCCCACGGTGTGTTTTATATTCTGAACTGAATGTGAGTGTCTTTGCGGTTATATAGAGTAGTAAATAATTGAGTTTGATTAGGGAGAGGGACCTCATTATCCCCCACCTGTGCCCAGCTGGAAGGGGAGGGTCGAAATGAAGCCATTAGCTGTCTCTCTTACTGGCATCTCAAAGAGCTCAAATACATCTGTGTCTTATTTTCTTTTCTGGCACAATCAGTCGAGCAAGCTAAGCAGGCATGACCGGATTTGGCAAGTCCCAAGGACTCTGGCAAAGATAGACAAGGAGAAGGCGGAGGGCAGTCATTTTGGCTTCTCACTGCCCATTAGTCTAGTGAGTTATGTTTTTGGAAAATGTCTCTTTTGAAAAAGAGTACTTTGTCCAATGTCAAATATCACATACTCACACAATACGCTTTGATCTTTTAAAAAAAAAATTTTGTCAGCGCAAGGGGAAACAAAATGTGGCATTCCCACTAGTGTAAACTCTCTTTATGGATAAAGAAATACCCGAAGGACTTCCTTTAAAGCAGGCATGCTGCAGTTATTATAAGGCTTTCTCTTGCTCATATATTTTCATTTTCTACCTTGAAATGCTCAAAAATGAACATGCATGGAATTGGGACCAGAACAGGCTGGGAACCAAAGGAGTACGTCTTCATCACAGTTATGAACTGGTCAGGACTGGAGGAGGGAGTGCTACTCTTGGCAGCCTTTTCCCACTTTCACAAACTGATACTGTGGCTCAGGAAACCAGGACGTTTTCCAAGGGCTTTTAAAAAGCAGTCTTGTAGGTCATATGGTTAGTCTAAGAGCTGGGACGTTTATAATCAAACTGAATTTGTTACAGTGGGAGTTGACCTTTTCCATAGATTGGGCAGTGGTTCCAATCTGGAAGATACGCTCTCTGGAAGTCTCTTCTTCCCCTTAGTCCCCCCAAACTCCCTTGGCCATAGGGAGGTTTAAAACACAGGCTTTGGTGTCTGGCTGACCTGGGTTCAAGTTCTGGTTCCTCCACTTCTTAGCTGCGTAATTCCAGGTATGTGTCTCAACCTTGCCAAACCTCAATTTCCTCCATTATAGAATGGGACTGATGATAACACCTACCTTTTCTGGGAGGATTAAATGAACAAAGTAAGTGCTCAGTAAATGTTGACTGAAGTCATTTTCTCATCATAATATATCACTTCTTCGTATGAAGAAAAGCTGATAGTTATTATATTATCTATTGCTTATTAAACATTTATTTTATGACAGGTATTATGTTAATTATTTTAGAAGTATTTAGCCCCGACAGCAATCTTATAGTCTAAGAATTAGCCTCATTTTGTAGATGAGAAAACTAGAAGTTAGAGAGATTATATCATTTACCCAAGGAAGGCAGAGCTGGGACTCCAAAGCAGGCTCTATTCTAGAACTTGCTGTGCTCTGCTGCCTTCTGGTGTTGCCACCATTTTTTCAGTATGATACAGAGCTAAATGACAGCTATGTTTTGAGGCCTCCCCACTAAGAAGCTTCTCTGATCCCCCTCACCCCTACCGGCTGGGTTCAGTGCCCCTATGTTTTGGCAGCACTCTGAGCTTGCCTTCATCTTTGTGCTTATCATGCAGAGCTGTAATTCTTTGTTTGCTTCTTTGTCTTTCTCTCCCACTGGACTGTGCTACTTGGATTAAGGACCGTATTGTTGATTTCTGAATCCAAAATAGGATCTTTAATAGATGAGTGACCTCAGGTAAATTCCCTAATATTTCCAGCCTCAGTTTTTGCAAAATGGATATAACTTATTAGTGCCTATTTTAGGGTAGAATGAGTTAATGCAGATTTAAAAGGCTTAACACAGCACTTGGCACATACTAAGTGCTCAGTAGGTAGTAGATGCTACTATTATTGTTGTAATTGTTGAATAATAACATCTTGTACTCTGCAGAAGCAGACACTTAATAAATCTCACTGGATTTCTCTGCATTATCACCATGATTTTTTTTTTTTTTTTTGCGGTACGCGGGCCTCTCACTGTTGTGGCCTGTCCCGCTGCGGAGCACAGGCTCCGGACGCGCAGGCTCAGCGGCCATGGCTCATGGGCCCAGCTGCTCTGCAGCATGTGGGATCCTCCCAGACCGGGGCACGAACCCGTGTCCCCTGCATCGGCAGGCGGAGTCTCAACCACTGTGCCACCAGGGAAGCCCACCATGATTTTTGACTTCCACCATCCCCACCCAAAGCTGAGTTAAGCCGAGGTGGAACGTACCTACTTCTCTGGTTTACTCTCTCAAAAAGGAAAACCTTAAAACCGGAGCCCAGGGTGCCCTGCTTTGAGCTTCAGGGGGGTTTTGATGCCTGGGCCAGGGGCTGCTTACTGATAGTGTCCCAGTGCTGCCACCATGCCCAGCCAATTGCACATTTTCATGGCCCTGTGTTATCAATTATGAGCAATGAAGGTTGAGATCCATTCCCCCAAATAAGCAGTATTTCCTGGGGGTTTGGGGGAAATGGGCTGAATGGGGCCTCTTCTCTTGGGGTGATGACTTGGGACAGGGGCACACGAGAGAAGGAACATCGTAAACCCCTTTTACTGTTTGCCAGCCTTAGTTCCAGGTGCTTGGCATTCATTGTCTATTTTATCCTCCTGGCAATTCTGTAGGGACATGGCCTCCTCATTTCGTGGACACAGCTGAGGTTCCCACATGTTAAGACAACATTTTGGTTAGTCATGGAGCCAGGATTTGAACCGAAAGGTATTTAACTCCCAACCCATGTGTCTTCCTCTCCAATATGTTGCCTTCCAACTTGGGTTCTGATTCCAGCTCTGCCCCTATAAATAGAATCTAAGCTGCTCAGATAAAGACCTGTGCCCCTACTTCTCTCTTTGTCCACCGCCACCTCTAGTTCAGTGCTTAGTGCCGAAATGCTCATTGTGTTAGGTTAATGCTGGTACAAAAACTTCCCTCTGGTAACTGAGTGGCTTTGCACTGGGACAGAGCTGAATTCCTCAAGTGAGTAATCTCTTTTTAAAATACCCATACGTTTTTCAGTGTTTACGAGACTTGACAGGACCTAACTTGGAACTGACTGAAGCACTCCTGCCAGCATTCAGTCAGCTCCCTGAGGTGGCGCTTCATCCTGGACCCAGCACGGGCAACCCAAGGAGCTGCGGAAGGGCAGCTGCTTCTTCCAGTGCCCCTAGAATGCCCTGCACTGGCAGAAAAGAAGCTGTCTGTCCACGAGGGGAGCTGGGGGAGGAGCAGTTTCCTAGCTGAGAGTGGGTCTGCAGCCCACCGGTCTGTCCATCCATCTGCCTGTCTGTCCAAGGGCTGGTCATCCCCGGCGCAGGTCACAACCCAGAGACTGAAATGCAGTGCCGTAAAGAAGGGAAGCAGGGCTAGCACCCTCCCCGCCTGCTGCCCCGGGTCCCCCAAGATCATCGTCTCCTCAGTCTCAGACCCAGTGCCTTACAGGATGTATTTCCGTAGACATTGTAGAAAGCCCATAAAAAATCCTGGATATGAAGAAATGAGGCATAAAACCCAGACTCTTTGGAAGTCAAGCTGAAAATTGTGGTAGCAGGTCTCCATAGCCATTTATTAAATGGGAGCACAACTTAACAGTTGCACCTACATGGATTCTGAGAACCACTTAGATCCTGTACTCTTGTGTTTTAGAAACATTAAGTGCTGTAGACTTGGGACAAGATCCAAGGTTGGCGTTCGTCTGGAGGGAGAGGAGTGAGTGGAGTGCGAGGCTGACCTGAGGAAACTTTCATTAAGTCTGGCTGAGGGCGCAGGACGTGGGTCACAACCTCTTTCTCCTTTAAATGTGCACGTTTTCACCGAAACGGAGCCCCAGTGTGAGATCCCGCACACCCGCGAAGGCACATTCCGAGTGCCGAGCATGCCCCTTCCCTTCACTGTTGTTTTCATTTTCCTCTCATGAACCTTGCTACCCTGGCTTCAGCACAGAGGCTGTAAAGGAAGATGGAGAGCCGAGTTACCTCAGAATGATCACTATCGTTAACATTCACGGGTGGTTCACTTATCATTCCTGACTGCACAGACATGGCAGCCGCTCGGAAGCGTCCGCAGGTGTAGCATGGTGATACATATTACATTGTGCCACAATGGATTTATGTATTCTGTAACAAAAGAAAAGTGTAATGAAAAAATACAGAAGGTAATCCTTTATTCCTCCACCACACAGTTTATCAGTAATGCCTGTGGATGGTAAGTGCCAGGGATTTCCTCCACATGCTTTAACCTTGTCACCCAGGTATGTTTGGGTAAAATGACAGAAAAATACAGACTAGGGATTTTCCTCTGTTCAAAAATCTTTTCAAAGGACACTTTTAATTATGGAAGTTAGTCCAAGCACAAGGCTTCCTTTTGAGCTTTTAGTCTGCCTTCGCTGAAAAGATAAATGTATTGGTTGGAAATAACACTATCAGCCAGCAGCAGATTAGGAGAGAATGTAAGCAGTTTACAAGCAGACTCAAATCTAAAATAGTTCAGGTGGAACCCGGACAGATGGAAGTTTGGGAGATCTAGCCCAATACTAGCTTGCGAGTACCCAAGAACTGGTGTTCCTTTTAGGTCCTACTCATCCATCGCCCAGCATATTGTCACAGATGGAGCGCATACTGACTTCCGAGGAGAAAGCAGGGGAAGGCAAGTCTGTACGCGAATGATTGGCATTTGTTCCAAACACACACTGGCCTAGTGCCAGAGCAAATACCCGCAAGTTTATAAATGCACAAGGCACTTTACATTTCAGAACTCTTGCCAGAGCATCACTTACTACCTCGCTCCCTAAATATAGTTTTAAAAAAAAGAGCTATTTCTTATTTTGCTTTGATCAGTAAAATAAACTTTTAAAGATTGTTCTGGGATGGGGTCCAGCTTCTGAGGTAAAGAACGGCCGGGGCTCAGGCATGATTCAGTAACAGAGTGTTCAGTAAAATTAGCTTGACAGTTCTCAGGCCTGCTGTTCGAGAGCAAAACTTGACCAAGTTAAAATGGATGATCGTGCTGGCTAGACCAGCATCGGCTTTTGCCTTTTAACAAATGGAACGTCAAGGATTGAACAGCAAGCCTTATGGAGAGGAGGGGGTGTGGAGATGTCTTTGTATTAGAGAAGCAAATTGGGTCCTTGGTTTTGAGATCAGCCCCCAGCCCCCTTGGAAAGCCAACCACCTGGTTGGGTCCAAACTGGGTTTAAGACCCCTTCCCAGCCTGTCCTACCATCGGGAAGCTTTTCCATGGCTTAGCTTGGGGCTTGGCTTTTCTTTCAGTTTTCTTGTCAGTATGAAGCTCTGCTGTGTTTTTTGGCTGTGTTCCGCTTTGAGATTCTTATGGGGAAATGGGAATGCAACCAAACTCCTTGTGGCAATTCCCATGTTCCATAGTTGGAAACTTGGGTCCCATTTGTTACATGAGCTGCTTGGAATTGGCCTGTTTTGTTTCAGTGCCCAAGCGTAGTGAGTAGTATTTGTGATACCTCCTATTGCAGTTAACGGTCGTAGTGAAGTTATCCCTCACCCAGGGATGGGCTTCTTTTTTAAGGCTACTTGTTCCTTACCAGTTTTTTTCTTATCTAGATGACCCCCCCCACCCCAAGTGTGATTGGCTAGAAGCTTATAAGTAGTGTTACTATTTTGTCGTAATTATTTACGCTTCAGCTAATATTTTGCTTGACCTTCTAAGACTAAGTAGATTAAAACATTACTACTGAAGTGTACACAGACTGTGTATTTTTTTTAATGCTTGTTTATTAATTTATTTATTTGCTTGCCAGTTAGGGAGAGTCTTTGTTTTCCTTATTCTAAATTGCTTTGGGCTATCATATCCACCCCCCATTTTCCCTCCAGGGCTCCATGAGCTTTAATATAATGGTAGTATCTGCCTGCAGTGACATCTACTGACACAAGCCAAGTTTATCGTTTGTTAGTCCTTGCTGCAGGATTTCGCTTGGGAACCAACACTAGGAAGCCATGGTACTAGTGACCCACACAGACCAATTGGATTCAATTTAAGATAAATAGAAACATCTTCCCTAATTCTGCCCTCTCTTTCACTTGGAACCGTTCATATTAGAATGCTTTTCTCGAGCCTGCTCTCTCTCTCTCTCTCTCTCTTTCGCGTTAGAAGTTTGTTTATTTAACCCTTTTTAAAATAACTGACACTTGATTGTACACTTACTCAAACTGAAACTCAGTGAGGACTGTGTTAACATCCCTTTGGTTGAATATTGGTCTTGATTTAATGTTTGTCTTTTCCTACAGAAATGCTGCTCATGGATTCTCCCTTATTCAGGTGGACAACACAAAGGTCACCATGAAAGAAATCTTGCTAAAGGCAGTGAAGCGAAGAAAAGGATCCCAGAAAATTTCAGGTGGGACAGTTAAATCATACTCTGGCAACAGAAGCTTAACCCTTAGTTAAAAGTGCTGGGTGTGGGTGTGGGTGTGGGTGTGGGTATGGGTGGGTGTTTGATGGCTGGCTGGATTGGTTCAGATGTCATTGCTGGGTTCAATAGCAAGTGTACAGCAGAAGAGTGATTTTAAGCTGCCCCTGGGCCCAAGGAAGGGATTGGGTCAGACATATGTGAGAAGAATGTGTCCATGTCACTTATGGAAGCTTCATCATTAATTTGCAATAGATTAAGGCAAAGCTACTTGAGCTAACTGTTAGTTGGCGTAAGGCTGTCTGGAAAACTGATTTAACCCTAAATTTGAAGCACTGCTTTTAATTTCATGTTTTCATGTAGTTTTCCATGGGGGAAATTTCTGGTTGCTAGTGTTTGGGGTATAGAATAATAGAAAACATTTTCTCATTTTTAGCAAAATGAGGGCAACTGTAAAAAAAAATTTTTTTTAAGATAAATCACTTGACACAAGTAGCTGTTAATCGCTAATTCCTCATTACTCAGTTTATACAGAAAATAAGCTTGTGGTATTAGCTGTAATATTTAAAGGATATGAGAAAAGAAAATATTCCCAATATTGAGAAATAATTATCTTGAGAAACAGCTCAAAGATTTATCACACCGTAGACAACTTTAGTATAAATCAACCTATCTATGACATGTCAGATATCTTAGCTTTGTAAGCAAATGAGACTTCTTAAACACCTTTGGTTTTATGTTTCGGAAAGGGAAAAAAAGCATGGCTCGGGTTGAGGAAAATAGTTCTGTGTTCCTTTTAAGGGGAGGAATATAATCTGTTCCAGATTTAATTAGCTATCTTCAGATGAAAGCTGAAGTTTTAATAAAAGTTAGAAGAGATAACACAGTGAAGGACACGGATGAGCTGTCTCAAGGCCATATTCCAAGGGAACGATAAGAGCTGTAAAAAATGGCAGAGGAGAGCAATTGAATGGAGCAATGAAAATCTGATTCTCATAAAAAAGAGAGAGAGAGAGAGATGCTGGTAGGGGCGGTTGTAGATGAGACCTGCTAGCGTCTGCAAGCAATTTGGATGCTTGCCAGGAGTCATTGTTCACCCTCGGCTGTGGCGGCTCCGTCCAGATGTGCCAACTGCACGTTTCGGCTTTTGCCAGCTGACTGCACCGTTTGATAACCAGCTCTCTGGATGCCCATCACTGGCCGCAGAGATAGAATTAAATGATGATGATCTTCCCACAAGTTGGGAGAGGAAACAATGCATATAAATCTTGATTTCATCTCAGCATGAGAAGTCTTTATCCATCATCACTCATAATGAACAAGTCGTTAGCTGGGATGAATGGTGTTCTGGTTTTTCCAAACACCTCTTTTGTTCATTTTTTGGGTGACTTTTATCCATTGCATGGGGGTCAAACCTCTTTGCATTTAAGGGATGATTGAAGAGGCATAGCCTCTACTTTCCCAGGGGAAAGTAGAAATTTAGGGTTCTAGGTGCCAATCTAATAGCATTTAAACAGTTTCAGATATTTAAAGGTGTTAAATAAGCATTCTTCTACCTTTAAGGATCCTGGTTTTTTCGTCGTTTTTGTCCCTAAATTTTTTATATAATAGTGTATTTTGTGACATATTTATTATATTCTGAGATAGCTTTATTCTGAATTGCCCAAGAGGAGGTAGGACTTTTTTAACCTTCTTAATAGGAATTCTGCTGTCGCACGTTTTTTAGATCATGAAAGCTCTGTGAACACACTGGGATACAGCTGAACCAGTGTCTTTCCCTCCGTCTCCAGCCATCCCTGTCCAATTGCCCACCTATTTATCTGTGTCCATCTCCAGCAACCATGTTTATCATACACACATTTATTTATGTTCACCTTTGTGTACACATCCCTGCCATTTCCATCAGAGTCTTTGCCATATCATTGGCAAAGAGTTAGGACTCGTTGTCTGAAAAACAGTCATCTGCATTATTTATTCCTTTTCATACTAGAGAAGTCAATTGAGATTGATGCATTTACATAAATTACTGTCCATTTTCTTGATCCAAAAAGCTTTTTAAAATAAGAAGCTCTTTCTATTGCTTTGTTAAGTCTGGTCTCATGAAATAGAGGGATTATCTCCAGTTTGGAAAAGATGTTTATTTAAGGTTAACTTGGTAAAGGCAGGGTATATTTTGTGTTTTGGAACTTTGTATTGTGGAGTGGACTTGTTTTGGAGGGTGATTAATGAAGGGGAAAATCGTCCTGTCATAGAAAGAAACACAAGTACATTTACTCAAAAAAAAAAGAAAAAAGTCTGTTAGTGCTCACAGTTGGCTGTGAAATACTTATTACTTACCCATTATGACACATGAACTTAGTCATGAACTTGGTGTCAGGAGATGCCAGGTTAGAGACACTCATCCTGCACTTCCTAAGCCTCTACCACAGTGACCCGCTCAGTCTTTGCAAGAAGGTGCCCGCCATGCCCCGGTGTCTGGCTTAGCCCTCTCTTCAAACAGCTTTCACCTGATTGAGTGCAGAACAGCACTTGTCTCTTTGCTACTATTATTTAATTTAAGTGAGAAGGGAGAAATAGCACTTGAGATTAGATAGCATGTGCCATGTGGGGTCAAGAGTTCTCACACTGCTTGTGCCTTAGAGGTTAGTTGTATTAGACCAGGATTTCAGAACTCCTTTCATAGGCTGACAGTGAACTCTAGCTGCTTACTCAACAAACCTTTAACATCTCTCATCTTTTTTTTCCCGAATGACCATACAACTCTCTTTAATAATAATAAATTGAGAACTTAAACTATTTCATTATTAAATCAAGCTGTGGGCTTAATGACTGACCTAGTGTTTAAATACTCTGTTGCCCTTCCCCCGGCATTCCCTCACCAATTTTCATTTGTAGAAAATCAGAAGGTGATAGATATTTGAGCCAAAGAATTCTTCTTTGTTTAGGTAAATAGCTTTGTCAATGGAAACCTCTAGGGTTTTAAAATATTTTTGCTTTTTATGGATAGAATATCATTACAGATACTTGCAACTGATCTAAAATTTTGACTTGCATTATTTGTAATTATTTCATCAAGTCATAACTATTTATGAACACTGCAGGGTTTTTTCTATTAATATTCATGTACTGAACTTACAGTAATCTTTTCATAGTGTGTCCCAGTCAGTTCTCTGCTAAGGCCTTTTTTTTTTTTTTTTTTTTTTTTTGCGGTACTCAGGCCTCTCACTGTTGTGGCCTCTCCCGTTGCGGAGCACAGGCTCCGGACGTGCAGGCTCAGCGGCCATGGCTTACGGGCCCAGCTGCTCCGCGGCATGTGGGATCTTCCCGGACCGGGGCACGAACCCGTGTCCCCTGCATCGGCAGGCAGACTCTCAACCACTGCGCCACCAGGGAAGCCCAAGGCCTATTTTTTTAAGCCCATTTTTAAATGTCTCTTTTAAAAGTCTCTCTCCAGCTTTTCATTTTATTACTGACCTACTTGACATTTGGAATCTACTTGCATTGGCAGAAAGTCCCCATGATTTAAGAAAATTGTAAATGGAGAATCCAGTTTTAGAAGAATTAGCTGAAACTTCTCTACTAATTTTAACAGTTGGGTGGGTATGTTTTTAACATAATGACGAGTAGCCTGTCAGGTCCCTTGATTTAACCAGTAAAATACACTAACCTGTTGTTTAGTGAGTAAAGGCCTTAGTTTGTCAAGTTCTCCTTTTATCAAGTACATCCTCACAATCAGTGATGACCTTCTGAGCTTCTTAGTATTTTGATGTTGTTTAAAATGTTATTACACACCAACCTTTACCAGCCTCCTGAAGCATGATGTTGGGTATGACAGAGGCACTTGAGAAATGGAGGTAGACCTAAATTCAGTTGTAACACTGATGCAGAAGTAGAGGTATCTCTGGGTCTACAAAAGAGAGAAGGCTTCGAAGTAGGATTTTCTAAGCAGAATAGTGATCTGTATGGCTCTATTTCAATATTTGTTGTTATTATAAAATGGAGGAGTTTTTCATTATCATCTGCTGAGAGATTGAACCAGAAGCATATCAACTTTTTCTCACCCCTGTCCATTCTTGCCTTTTGATGTGAAGGACAAATTTTTATTAGTCTGAAGATCCTTTTTGAAAAGTTCTTACAATATTAATAAGACTTACGACATTAATTCCTACTTTTCCTGTACAAAATTTCACCTAGAATTTGAAAGATAAATGTTAGCTTTGTCAAGTGAACTCCCTCTTAACATCTCTGTTTGGAGTTACAGACCACATTATTGATAGCTAATTTACTGTGTTTTCACTAGACACCTAGAATGTCACCAAGGAGATAGTCTAGTCTAGGACTTCTCAAACACTATTCCCTAAAGTACTGCTGGAGCAGAGAGGGGAGTGAACATCCACCACAGGGTGTGTGAGGTTCTGATCTGAGGGACGGCTAATGATGACAGCATTGGATGCTCAAGTTATATCTTAAAAATTCATGTAAGGTGTAAATATTGATCTATAATGTATTTGTAGCTGTGTGTACACTCACTCATGCTCTCACGGGTCAGACCTATGCTGGGTGCAGGGAGACTGTGGTGAAGCAGATCTACAGGACCCTTGCTGAAGAGGAGCTTACATTCTAAAATGAGAGTAAACATGAGGGGCTGAGAGAGAGAAGATGAGATGCAGGGGAGCTCACTGCTTTCTATGGATGGTCAGGGAACACCTCCCAGAGAAATTGACATTGAAATTGTGACCTTCACATTTAAGCTGTGAAGAGTTGGAGAGGGGCAGTGTCTTTCAAAGCCTTGGCTGTTAAAGTCTTACTATTTTAATATAAAAAGAACATTTCAGATTACTTTGAAGTTAATTTACTTAACTTTCTCCCCCCATCCCCCCCCCCCAAAATGTAGTAAAAATGACCCTTGAATTCTTCCCTGTGCTAACTCCACACATTTTCTTATCCATTAGCAAGTCCTCTTATTTTTACCTCCAGAATATGTCCTGAATTCAGTCTTTTCCATCTCCATTGGATGGATCCAGATCACCAAGACCTCACCTGGACTGTTGAAATACACCCTGGCTGCTTTTCCTGCCTCTGCTCTTGGCCCCTCCAGTCTCTTGCCTACAAAGCAGCAGACAAAGAGGTTTTTTAAAATATAAATCGAATTATATCTGGTCCAAACCCTTGAATGACTTCCAGTTGCATTCAGAATAAAATCTAAACTTCTAACCGCTGTGAAATACACCGAGGCCCAAAGAGGGAGTAGGACATACAGAGAATATGAACACAAAGAAAAGAATTGAAAAGAAGTACAGAGTTGATGGCTGCAGTATGACAGGAATACAGACCAGGCCCAGAGCCCAGGAAGCCAGGGTGGGGATTCGGAGCCTATACCCAAAAGAGACCTGCTCGAATGAACCAGCAGCATCAGGGTCTCTGACTCACTCCCTGCAACCTCGTAAGAGAGGCCTTACTTTCACGCCAAATAGACTTAGACAGTTATATACAAATTATTACTTATTAACAATGTTTTAAGGGGATTTATGTGTCAGGGAGAAATTGGTCTTTCCCCAAGATCTATTCCAATGGGGTAAGAGCTGATTTATTGAGTGCCTTTGTGTACTTACAGATAGCATCTCATTTAATCTGCATAACACCCCTAGAAAGGAGATTTTATTGTGCCTGTTTTATAGATGAGACTTTAGAAATGTTAAAAAGTAGGGGCAAATGTGCACCTTAGAATTAAGGAACTATGATAACTATACATGTGATCATACACTTTCTTTCCTCTCTCAGCCTCCCTTTCCTCAGTTCTAGGAGAAGTTAAAGTTACCCAAGTTTCCCCAGTAAGTAAATGACATAATCTTAAATTGGAGCGCAGGCTTTTTTGACCTCAAAGCCATACTCTTTTTATTGTACCGTGTTGCTTATTAGAACCCTAATGGGAGAACAAATTTAAAATTCTGTAAACAGAAATGTTCATTGATGCTAAGATCTAAATGCATCAGGGAAGTGCAGCATTTAAAGGAACCCTGTGGTGAATCTGGATATAAAGCCAGGAATTCTTTTTGTAATTGCACAGTTTGTCTGTATTGGTGTCAGTTTTAATGTTTTATGTCTAGCTTTCTTAAAGCAACATACACCTGTCCTGAGCTGCCCTATGGAAAAGAGAAGCCCATATGTTTTAGATGCAGTAGCATTTTTAACACTCTTCTAACCTGAAATACTCTCCAAAGGCTAAAGTTAGCTAAAGAATCTTCCGGCTGTAAAACTAAACAGAGTCCTGCTTCTTGTGTAATTGTAAAGACAGAAAATCCAGTAACCTTTCTTCTGTGAAAGTAGTTTGCCAGCCAGAGACACAGACATTTGCTTTCCTTATACTGTATCCTCTTTTAAAAAATGAGGAAGGAAAGGTAAATAGGACTGTTTAAATGTTCTTTGGCAAAAAGGCAGGAATTTCTGCAGAAAACTGCTCCTCCTCATGAAAGAATAAATAGTCATGCAGATGCCACTCACACGTGGGGGTTGGATAAGAAGTAAAGACCTGATACTTGGTATCCAGTGACCCAGTAGGACAATGATACAGTAAATGAGGACTGCTAAGATGTTTACAAGTCAGAAGTGACCCAGGCTGGAATCTCCCAGTTACATATTCCTCCTGCCTCCTCGCTCTGCCTCTTTATCTTGTTGTTTCATCTCACCCGAGCCTCCCCCTGGCTGGAGTGATCTGAGGCTCCTGATGGATCTTCTTGAGTATAAAGCAGAGCATGTTAAAGATGGCATTGCAGTCAACTATTTTATCCAGAAAGCTTGGGAGTTGAGAGAATTTATTTCAAGCAAAAGTCTTTTGGAATTACTTCAGAGACCCAGTTATTTTAAAAGGGTATTATGAGCTCCTGCAACTGCCACATGAGAAAACCTTGAAATGTGTCATTGGCCAGAGCTACATTTGACCGGCATTTACTCTTCCTGCTAGTTGCTAATCTTTCAGAAGTTCCTTTTCCATCACAAAATCTATTCATTCACTCCATCTGGGGCAGTCATCAGCATGGATTAGATTAAAGAAAAAGAATGAAAGGAAGAGAAAAGACATAGACTCCCAAGAGGCTCTGTGCTGGTACAGGGGGCACACACATTTTGGAGTCAGAGGACCTTTCCTGGGGTCCACTAGGGACTAATTCTAGAACACCACTAATTTAATAATAGCTCTTCAGGAAAAAAGAAAGAAAGAATACTAAATGTATATATTGATTGTAAATTGTATCCTGCTTTTAGAAATATTTTAAAATGTATTTTAGAATAAGAAAACTGAATGTGTAGTCGTGTACTTGCCTCTGAGCCTTATTACTTGCCTGAGCTGTAACATGGGAGAGGTTGAGAAGATGAATCAAGGGCACCATACAGAAAGCTGTGTGTGCTCGAAAGCTCTGGGTTCTGAGATACCCTGTTTATTAGTTCAGCAGTCATCATCCAATGCTGCCTGCTCCGTGCCAGCCACCATACTAGAAATCAGGTGGAAAACCTGATGAGAAAACAGACTCAGAGGCACTAAAATATGGTACGTGAGCTACTAAAGCAACACAGATAAGAGACTACTTAAAACTACTGGGTGAGGCAGCGGGCTGAGAAAAGATGCTTTGGAGTAAGTAATTTCTTTGACAGCTTTTTTGAAGATTAATTAGAACTTTGCCAGATGGGTAAGTGAGAAAAACATTCCAGGCAGAGGTGTTTTGAGGTATAGCCACAAAACATAGATGTTCCAAATTACTAGAGCAGGGATGGAGCAGAGGATAAGCTGCAGAAGCTAGGCAGGGACAGAACTGATCAGGCCAGGCCTGATAGTGTACTCAGAAATAGAACTACACTGATCTATTGGGGGGGGGGGGCAGTTATGCAGCAGGCACTACATAGGCACTAGGGATTTTGTAGAAGCCAAGAAATGGTCCTTACCCTTGAGTCGCTTACTGTTTAGCTGGGGAGACAAACGAACAGCCATTCACAATACCATGCAAGTGCTGAGTGGAAACAAATATAGGGCCTGGGTGCACATTGTAGGAGGAAAGCCCTAGTCCAGTTTTAGGGAGTCAGGGAGGACTATCCTAAGCAAATGCTCCAGCTGAGACCCAAAGGTGAGTAAAAACTGGCCAGGTGAAGAGGGGTAAGAAAGAGCATTTAGGCGGAAGGAACAAAATGAGAGCTTAGTGCCTTCTGGAAACCGCAAGTGGCTCAGTCTAATAAAGCAGTAGAGTAGGAGGAGATGGCAGGGTGGGGAATGATGAGGCTCGAGTGGTCCTTTGGGACCAGATCATATTTGTTAACTATGCTGAATTTGAACTTTGATGGCAGAGGGGAACCACTGCAAGGAGAGCAATATAGTCAGAATTTCTTTTAGAAAACGTGCTATGTTATAAAAATGGATTAGAGGACGCAAAACAAGAGGCAGAGACACCAGTGAGGAGGCTCTTGAGGACTCTATCCAACGGGTGATGAGCGTGGAGGCAGTGGGTGGTGCTCAGCTCAGCAAGCAGAGGGGTGGACACCAGGGTGAAGTCGGATTTCTTTTATTCGAGCTGAATGCACAGTTTGGGGGAGAATTGAAAAAGCTTGGCGCTGCCACCAGGTCTCCTGGGGTTAATATTAAAACAAGGTGGTGAAGAACAACAACAGCAAGGTGGTGGCAAAAGATAGGCTCTTAGAGAGTTGTGGGGTTTTTTTTCTTTCTTTCCTTCTTTTTTAATAAAATTAAATAGTGGTTGACAACAAAAATTTTGGAGATGTGTGAAATAAAAAATGAAGGTTCCTTCTTCAGTGTGAGCCCTTTGTTTTTTTTTAATTCACTTCACATTCAGGTGTACAAACAGGCTATAAGTTTCATGTGGGCAGGACCCTGTTTTATGTTTTTGGGGTTTTCTTAAATCACTAAACACACAACATCTAGCAGAATGCCTGTCAAATAGAGGACACCCAAAAAGCGTTTGTTAAGTGAACTCATGAAAAATGTATCCATGTCATTTAAAAATGACACCATACAATATGTATGATTTTGCATTTGTTTTTTTTATTCAATACTATGTCATAAGCATTCTTCTATATTAGAGTGACCACTGCATTTTTATCTTTTTGGTTAAATTTATTTAACTTTGCTCTCTATTGGTGGACTTTTAGGTTATTTCCAAATTTTCAGTATTAGAAAAACATGCAGTGAACAATCTTGTGGCAGTATTCATTGCACATTTGTGCTAGGTTTTAAATATGAGATTGTTTGTCAAAGGTCTACTTATTTAAAATGTTGAGAAAAACAAATTGCCTCTCAAAGTTTATACCCACCCTTTGACACTCGAAGAGCATGTGAGAGCGTCTCTTCCCTCCCCCTCCTCCAGCACTGAATGTTATCAATCTTTAACTTGTGCCAAGCTGATGGTTAGCAGTTAATATGTAGTCTTAGTTTCCATTTCTAGGTTTCCAGCATAATTAAGCATTTTAAATGTTTTTATTAGCCACTTAACCCTTCTGAAAGATAGTTCTTAAGTCACTCAGTTGTTTTAGTGGGAGGAAGGATTGAGAGGAAGTCTATTTCAGAAAACTATTTTTGAGAAGTGCCCCGTAGTTTAGATACAGTTCTCCCCACCCCACCTCCCCCTTTGCAGCTCAAGCAGGTGTGTGCGTGCGCGAACACACACACGGGATGTAGAGAAAGGCATGCGTCCAGACCAGGTCGTTTTGCTTGTTGCCTCCTGGCCATTTGTTCACCAGCAAAGCTTGCTTTTTTTTCTGCGTTTAGAGAGAACTAGCTGGTAATTCATGAGACTGCACTTCACCTCATTTGAGACGTTATGTTGTTACCTGCTAGCTTTGTTATCAAAACTACTTTAAAAAACAGATTTTTGGTTAAATATTTTAGTCTGGTACATATATATAGCACTTAGAAAATGCATCATACTGGAAATCAGAAATGTAGACAAAAAAGCCCTCACCCCTTAACAGGTTTATTTTGGGGAGGCACATCTAAGGACACGTCTGGCAGCATTATGAACAGCACTGGCACCAAGGGCAACTGTAGGGGGTTAATGGGGACCCTGCATCATTCCTTGCCATGTGCCTGGTGAGTAAACTCCTAGAAGTTTCTGGGAATGGTGGCGAGTGAGGAAAAGGCTGCAACCAACAATCAGTGTCACAAAGTGGGGATGACTAATTTGCTGAGGAGACCATTGAGACAGATGTTTAATTAGCTGAAGTCACGGTGGATAAATCGGGAGAGGACTGCCTATGCAGAGAGATGCCTTTTTCCTTCACCTCTCATTTAACTGTTGTGGGGTTTTTTTGTCCTTACTGTTTTCTCTTTGAAGACAACATCCTGAGAAATGGGGAGAGTGTGGAAGGGAGGGTAGAGAGAAAGTAACCTGTGGTTACATTTACTGAATAGTTATTATATTCAAGAATTTTTGTATTTAATCTCTACAGAAACCTTGTGAGATGGGCATTATCTCTTTTCTGTGGTCGAGAAAACTGAAGCTGTGTGCATATATGTTATGTGTATGTATACATACCTGTGTGTGTTACTAATGAGTAATGTAGATGAGATATGAACCTAGATCCCTTAATTCTTGAGCCCATATTTTTCTCCTGTACCACAGCTTCCCCACTTAAAATGTAATGCAGATGAGAGAACTTTTTGGAGTAAAGGTAATAGTCTGTATATTGACAGGAGCTGATGTCACAGGTATATGCGTTTGCCAGAACTATCAAGTGGTACTTGTAAGATGTGTGCGTACCATTGTATGTAAACTTTACCAAAATATAAAAAAAGATTCTTAAACAAATGTTGAGTACCAGTTACTGTTATGCACACTGAAGTGTTCAGGGGTGAATGTACTGACACCTGCCCCTTACTCTGAAATACATTTTTTTAAAAAAAGATGGACTGATGGGTAGATACGTGATAAAGCAAATATAGTAAATGTTAATAGTAGTATCTAGGTGGTGGTTACATGGATTTTCAGTGTACATTTCTTTCAACTTTTTTGTGGTTTAGAAATGTTCATAATAAAATAGGAAAGAACTCATTAAAATTACAAATATATAATTTAAATTCTGCTCACATTAATATAAATTTCTGAACTTACAAATATATGTCCTTATGGCATAGAAAACACTAATCTTCATTTTGTACGATGTTTTGTCTTTCATTACTTCATATGTTAAATATCTTTGAGATCACAGTTTCTTCCATTGACCTCTGGTTTTAAGTAGCATGTGGAGTTATGAATATAATAATTGTTACCACTTACTGAATATTCAAAATTTGCTAGGCAATCGGCCAAACACTTTTTAAAAAATTATCTCAACCTTAAAATAACTATTTGAATTGGGTGTTATTTTTGTTTTATAAAGGAGAAAACTAAAGCTCAGAGAAGTTGCAGGACTTGTCCAAGGTCATAAGTAAGCTGGGAGCTGGGACTTAAACCTAAGTCTATACTCCTAAGCACTGTGCTGTACTTCTTCCCATTGGCAAAGGTTACAGGGTCCACAGCTCAGTGGAGGCAAATATGCTTTTCTCCCTAGAGAGATGAGTGTACCTACTTCAGCTGGATGTGGCAGCGTGATTCGATGGAAAGGGCACGGAGACTTTGGAACCAGACCAGCCCAAGTCCCCACCCCAGCTGCACCTTTCACACAAGCTGTGAAGTTAGCAAGTGAAACCTTTCTAACTTCAGTTACTTTTTCTGTCAATAGGGATAATACTACTTACCTTGCAAGGTTGTTTTTTTGACTAAATACATGTAAAACACTCAATCAGTACTGAGTACTCAGTGAGTATCAGCTGCCTTTATCCCTATCGCCACTACCACACTAGACGTACTGTAAAACCTGGCTTTTTAGGATTTATTTCCTTTCCTACCCATATGACTTGGCCTTTGCCTGTACTTTTTGTTTACCAGTGAATTAAGTCTATAGAAAGCTTATACCCTGTGATAGAACCAGTCTTTGAATTTGTTCGGATATGGATCTGCTGGAAGCACCCTTTACATTGAACAAGGAGAAAACTAGATCCAGAGAGTCAACTATAATGATTTTTGACTAACAAAACCCAAACCATCTATGTAGGGGTGGGTTAATGATCACAGGTCTTATTCATCATGTAGCTTATATCAGCAAATTTAATTTACTATGAAAAGATACTAGAGACAAAGTGAACAAACTATAATTGCCTGTAACAAACATGTTTACAAGTGATTTTTACAAGTGTTTGTATTAACAGTGAGTAGCTCACAGAGCCTGTTGCTTCTTTTCAGAAAACATTTAAAAGAGGAAATAGAAGTAAATACCAGTATGATTTTTGAGTGAATGATTACAGACAGAGAGGTTTGGGGTGCTGCCTCCACCCCTTGATTCTCTCCACCAAGAGTCTTGATCTCCCCCAGAGGAAGTAGAAGACCCTCTTTCTTCAGGCAGGCTATTAGTGTGTTCATCCTGTTAGTAGTTGTGAGGAAAACTCTTCCTCTGCCAGGACTGAGTTTAGACACTTGCTGTGAGAAACCATCAGTTGAGAACAGTTACCCCACCACAGAAGGCTTCTCCAAGACCAGCCAGGGACCTGAGACACCTACTCCTTTCTCACTGCTTTCCAAGGCCCGGCAGTGGAGCTGGTCTTTCCACATAAGCAATTTGAAAGGCAGTGTTAAGAATTTCAGTAACTATTTTCCATAATGAGCTTTTCCTTTTTGAGTACGTCACAAATACTGGACTTTCTGCAACAGCTCTAAATGCGTTAAGAAAAAAGAAAAATCATCTTCAGTGAGGGCATTTCTTTTTCTGCCTTACAATGACAGTAATGCCCAGAGACAAAGATGGCTTAAAATCAGAAGCCATTGGAGTGGCAGTGGAGGCAGGGCTGGGGAGGACGTATTGGAGCCTCCTTCGCTCGTTACCTAGCTCCTGATCACGGCAGGCCAGTCGGCAAGATACCAGTTTTTTCAAATACAAAGCCAGTGAGATGTGATTAAAACCCAACTGCTGCAAAAAATACAAGGTGGTCTGTTGCAACTCCTCAGTCTTCCCCAAAACTGTCACCACATAATCATAGAAATACCAAATCATAACCCCCGCCTTCCTCCACCCTTTGTTTGTGGCACACTGCATTTAATAGAACAACGTGAATTACGATGAAGTTAAGACGAAGTGTGATTTAAGCCTGAAAAATCCCGAGGGTCCTGCAGACCTCTTGAGCACAGTGTGTTCAGCACCAGACTCCTCACTCAGTAAATGTTTATGGAATCTCTACTGTGTTGCAGGCAGTGGTGAAGAATGACCAGGCCTGTTCCTAGAGAGCTCTCACCCCAGTGGGGAGATGGCCAATAAAAAGTAAGCAAGCCAACAAGATGCATTTGATAGGGAATCTTACTTCCAGCTTTTAGTCTGTCCTTTATCTGACAAAAAGAACCCAGTTTTGTGAATTGAAGGGAGTTCGTCTCACCCCCAGCACAGGGCATTACCTCAGTCTTCCCACTTCAGCAGGTCGTTTCCATGCACCTCCTAATTGGCTAACAACACCGCTCCCTGGTGCAGGGAGAAGTGGACAGGGCAGCAAGAGCTGGGTGAATTCATGAACACTGAGTGACTCCATCCAGGACCACAATGGAAATTAAGAAACATGGGCCATATCTCAGCCTTGGAAGCTAGAGAGAACACTGTCCCTCAGCCACTCAGCCTAGTGTCAGAGGTGCCATGGGCCTCTCCCCAGTAAGTTCCTAATACGTCGGTCTCGCCAGATGTTGGTGAGTCCCTTACTAAGGCAAAGGATGAGAACCCTCCTTTCCTTTGGGAGACAGCTTAGGATAGGGGTGGCGAGCTTTCATTTGAGTAAAAGGAAAGCCCTTCGTGGAGAAAAATGGGTTCCTTTTGGTTTACCAGCCCTGGACCTGACCAGCACCATAGCTGGCTAACACATTTTGTGGAATGAACTAAGGAGAAGTAGCAAAAGCCAGTCTGCAGCCTACAGCTGCTTCACTCCCTCCAGCCCAGGCCCAAGGCTGCCCACTTTCTATTTGGGAATGGATTTACTGCACTTTGATTATTGGAGGT
Organism: Aethalodelphis obliquidens; assembly: GCF_003676395.1. Classification (NCBI taxonomy): domain Eukaryota; kingdom Metazoa; phylum Chordata; class Mammalia; order Artiodactyla; family Delphinidae; genus Aethalodelphis; species Aethalodelphis obliquidens. Next base: position 9,884,178 of record NW_020837951.1, read on the forward strand.
CAGACTTCCTTAGAGAATCAGATCATTGAATGAAAATGTAAATATCATAAAAATGAAATGCAATGCAGATCAGTCAAAATTAGTGTTGCCTCCCAGGTTCCCTTACTAACATCGGTCTCTAATGAGTGCTTTGGGAGCCAGAGGGGAGTATACCCCAAACAGACATTTAAGTATTGATAATCAAGTAAGGGTGCCCTGTGGGAGGAAGCTACTGCCCACACTGTATTACAGGAAAGAAAGGAAGGAAGGAAGGGAGGGAGGAAGGGAGGGAGGAAACGAGGAAGAAAGACACTTTCTAAAGAGGGGTGGGAGAGGAGAGGAGAGGGAGAGCGAGCACACGTTAAATCCTCACCTTATGTAGCGGCAGTTAATAGATGCTGTCTGATATTTATAATAATATTAAAAACAGCTGAATAGGAATGCTAATAAAGAATGTGAGGGCTTCCCTGGTGGCGCAGTGGTTGAGAGTCTGCCTGCCGATGCAGGGGACATGGGTTTATGCCCCGGTCCGGGAAGATGCCACATGCCGCGGAGCGACTCGGCCCGTGAGCCATGGCCGCTGAGCCTGCGCGTCCGGAGCCTGTGCTCTGCAATGGGAGAGGCCACAACAGTGAGAGGCCCGCGTACCGCCAAAAAAAAAAAAAAAAAAAAAAAAAAAGAATGTGAAAGTGAGTACCAGAAGAAACAGCCAAAAAAGTTTAAACTAACTACCAGTAAGGAAGAACTTGGGGATGGGCAGGGAATTAACTGGTTTTTATTATAGGACTTATAACTATAAAACTGTAGATACAGGTTACTTTGATAAGAGTAAGAATAGTTTTTAAAATTTGTAAACAGAAGACAGCTTACTTTCAAATTCTAGAGCTTAGAAAGCTTTCTCTTTCTTCCCTTTACCTACATGGACTTTCTCTATTTGGAAACTTCCTTTCTCCTAAAAGCCACAATCCATTTCATTGTATTGGATGTCAGTTTTCTATGAGAACATCGTTATTAAATATTTGCTTCCCCTTATAAACATTTCCAAACCTTTTAAGACCAAAATGTTATATGAGTATAACCATTATATTGTGATTTTGCCAACATATTTTGTCTCTGTGACCTGTATTTTCCATAGGTTAAAGCACAAGCTATTAGCTGAGTACTCTGTCCCATTCTAAGAATGACTAGTATCTCAGATATAAATGAAAACAGCTGCTTTTCCATAACATTAGAGTCCCAAACAGCTGTCACATGTACATGTTGACACTTTTTTTCTTTTCTTTTTTTAAATTGAGACAAAAATTAGTTTACTGAATCTACTAATCTGGTTAAGTGTATCATCTAACTTCTGTGGAGAGGTGGAAAAGAGGTCGTAGAAAAGCCCATTGAGCTAGAATGTAGCTGTCCCAGAAGGCTCGAACTTACTTAAAATGAAAACCCTGTAATGAGACCCTTCTTCGTGCCAGGTCCATAAGGGCCTGGTGGGGCCGCTGCACCACTGCTGCCTTTGCCTGTGAGCTGGAGCCTCGGCTGACAGCCATTGTTCTCTCTCCAGCTGAAGAGATTGTGGAGTGCCACCCCGTTGTCTCCCAAAATCCTGAAGCAGTTCTCTCTCCTCCTCTGCAGCCCTTGGAGGATTTATTTCAGGGCACGGCTGTTGTAGAACACAGGAGAAGGCTTCCTTTATTGGCTTAAAGCTGGCCCTATCACTACTAGTTGGGTGACCGTGGTCATGTCATTCTCCCATTCTGAGCTCCTTTGCTTTAGTTTGCTCTTTAATAAAATAGGTCACAACTAGATCACAGGCTGCTGGTTGGTAGTCTTAACTGAAGCTTAATACCTGGGTTCTAGAAACACCTCCCTGGATCCACTCTTGCTCCTGTTACTCTTTCTAGCTCTTTGGTGAGTTTCTTAGCTTGTTTGAACCTCATTTTCCTCATCTATAAATGAGAATAATAATAGTATCTTCTTCATGGCATTGTTGTGAGAATTAGAGATCCATGTCGAACACCGAGCACTTAGCTGTTATTTATTACTCAGTAAATATTAGTCCTGTCCCCTCCCTTCAATTTCACTGTTATGAGACCCAGTCATACTCAAAATTTTGTAATATAACGCTATTTTTTAATGCATATGACTGCTTTGAGTCCTGGTTCAGCAGAGACTCTAGCTGCTAAAGAACCAGCTCAAATTTAGTCCACATTAGGTATGGCCCAGAATGTGTGCATCTGTCTGCGCAGCTGCTCATTTGAGCTTTTCCAGGGGTCTGAGGCCCCTTGTCAGAGAAGCAAAGCATCAGTGAGAACATGGGCATGCACATGTAGGAATGACCTAGCATTCCTCTGGAGCGCTTTGCATCTGGGTCTGGATAGGCAGAAGGGTTAAAAGCTGGAGAAACTTTGGTCATAAATTTTGTCTTCAGCAGGACTTCCCAGGGAACATCAGACTTGAGCAGAGAGGAAATGCTGATTGGCCTCAGAGTCAGCTGAAGGAGACAGGAGCTGCAGTGGAAGTTGCTGGATTTACTGTTATTAGCAAGGCAAATGGAAAGCCAGCAGGGCAGCCCAGCTCCAAGATAATAGATCTAACAAAAGGGAAAACTCCCAGAAAGGAAATGGCTGGCAGCCACGACTCCTCTACCTCCTCTACTGCCATCTTTTCCATTGCATTTGCCTTTTTGTTTTGTGTGTTTTAGCACAAGGAGAAGCATATTTTAACATCTTAGGTTATAAGTCACAATTGGCTTTGAGGATGTATAATTCAGCTTCTTACCTGTTTGATGGCTTCAGAATTGACATGGTAAAGTGTGCAAAATTGTATTAATATAGTAATAAATAGTTGCCATTTATTGAGCACTTACTATGTGCCAGGCTAAGTGCTTTACATACATTATTATCTCAATCTATAAAACAACTTCATGAGTTAGTAATTATCATTATCTCCAATTTAGAGATAAAGAAACAGTGCCTAGAGTGCTTGAGTAATTTCCCAAGGTCTTTTTTCTTTAAGATTTATTTTTTTTATCAAGGTAACATTGGTTTATAACATTATATAAGTTTGTGTACAACATTATATTTCTACTTCCATATACCCTACAGCGAGCTCCCCACCAGAAATTTAGTTTCCATTCATCACCATACGGTTGACTCTCTTTACCTGTTTCACCCTCCCCACCCCCCTTCCCCTCTGGTAACTCCTATTCTGTTCTCTGTGTCTATGTGTTTTTGTTTGGTTTGTTCATTTATTTTATTATTCTGTTTGTTTGTTTTTAAATTCCATGTATGAGTGAAATCGTATGGTATTTGTCTTTCTCCGTCTGACTTATTTCACTTAGCGTGATACCCTCAAGGTCCATCCATGTTGTTGCAAAAGGCAGGGTTTCATCTTTTTTATGGCTGAGTAGTATTCCATTGGGTATTTATATATCCCAAGATCTTAAAGCTTGGTGGAGCTGGGATTTGAACCCTGCCATTAAGGTCCTACCAATCCAGTGGAAGGTATTGAGGCAAGAGCCCACTTGGGTATTATGGAGCCAGACAGGGTACTAGCAATAAGAAAAATGCTTAACTAAGGCTTGTGTCCTGACTTGAAGCACAGCCCTAGTTGGTACAGTGGTGGTTAGAAGGAAGGTGGACAGGCAGAGAGGAGCTGGGTTGGCAGGTGGAACCGATCTCTGAAGGGTCTGACTCCCCGAAACAGGGAGCAGGGCAGATGGGCAATCCATAGCCAAGGACCACAAAGACTGAGGGGGAACTGCAGGCAGCAAGGACCAGGGAAGGAGACGACACTCTCAGCATCCAGGGACAGCAGTACAGAGCCATGTCCTGAGAGGGTCAAGTCACAGAGGCAACAAGTGAGCAAAATTCCTGTTGTCAAAATTGCCTCTAGGAAAGAAAATTCTTAAAAATGGCTGTCAGGGCTTCCCTGGTGGCGCAGTGGTTGAGAGTCCGCCTGCCGATGCATGGGACACGGGTTCGTGCCCCGGTCCAGGAAGATCCCACATGCCGCAGAGCGGCTGGGCCCGTGAGCCATGGCCGCTGAGCCTGTGCGTCTGGAGCCTGTGCTCCGCAACAGGAGAGGCCCGCGTACCACACACACACAAAAAAAGCTGTCAGAGGCCAAAGTGCTGTGATTTTTCTCATTAAATCCAACACAGCTAGCTTTTTTCACTAGCATTAGAACAGATGAAAACTAAAAGTACATATATATAAATACTAAAATCAAACTTGGCACAGAAAGATGCTCACACTGTAAGAGGAACTGGAAAACTGAGACACCACCATCCACCTGGTTAATTCAGTTAGTCATTCATCACACATTTACCAAGTCTCGTAGTTGCAAAGATGAATAAGACTGTTACCTCACACTCACTCTCCTGGGCCTCATTGAGTCACGGCAAGTGGAATTCTCCAAACTATTTCAGGTGTTGTCTTGGTCATGTCTCCACCTCTTTTTCCCCTTATTTTTATCAAGCACATGTGGTTGAATTCAGATAAATTACATGTGTAATATATGAACAAGGAAATCCAAGCAGGTGGGTGGCATCTGGGCGGGCAGGATTTTCAGAGAGGCACACTGAGAACCTAGCAGGACACCAGGCCTGGGGACAGGGTCCTGGGCAGTGCTGGGCCAGGATCAAGGGCAGTTACCTGAATGAAACAGGAAGGCCAAGGCTAGAGTAAAAAAAAAGGAAGCCTTGACTTTGGTTGGCCTGGAATTGCAGAAATCCTCTTGCCCTAGAGCAGAGCCCACAGGTGAGAGGAATGTTAAGTGGTACAACTTTTTGCCCATTGTGGAGGCCAGATTAGACTTGGGGAATAACCGTAGAGGAGGGATGTGGATTTGACAGACTGGAGGAGCAGGCGGTGTGGGCACAGGGAACACACAGCAGTGACGTGGAGGTGGGAGACCACAGAGTGTGTGCACCAGATAGTGAGGAGACCAGTTTGGCTGGATCACAGAGGACATAGGGGAACAGGAAAGTAAGATGGATAGACTGTTTGGAGAGCAGGGTGAGGAGTTGGCCGTGGGGAGCTTGTGAAAGGATTGGAAGCCCGGAAGTGATAAACCTTCAGAGTTTGACTCCAGAGAGCACCCTCTGACTATAGGGTGGGGAATGGATGGCTGGAGGCCAGGAGGCAGGGTGGGAGACCGTCACTGTGGGCTGGGTGATAAGCATGCCAGGGAGACTTGGTGAGTGGGTAGTGTCTGCAGAACTTGGGGGCTGACCTAATGTCAGCAACAAGGAGGAAGGCTGGTTAAGAAGTACTCCAAACTTGGGAGGCCTTGTTCACTGTGCAGAATCCTCAAAGGCCAGAGTCAGTGTTACTCATCTTTGCATCTGTAGCGTCTAGCTCAGGGTGTGGCACGTGGTAGGAGTTTGGTAGGTGTTTGATGAACAACTGAGTTAATTCATTGGGAGACTCGTGTCATCACTGGAAACGCAGGTACAAGGAAAAGGTTTGAGAAGGGAAGGTTAACAAGTTTATAGTTGATTGTCCTATAAAATTAGAAGCAAAAAAGTGCTTGGAGTTCTTTCCCTTCCCACAAGGCAGGCTCAAGCCATTCACTGTCAGTGGTGCTTCCTTGGGGCGTGGTGGAGGCCTGCTGTCCTGCCCAGGGCTAGGAGCCCCTTCCACCAGGGCAGCTGGCACCAGCTTTGTTTACAGAATGCTGTCACTCCTGGGGCCTCACTGCATCTGCTCAGCGGCCTGTCAAGTACATACAACTATCATCCTCATTTTACAGAGGAGGAGACTGAGGTTCAGAGAGGGTATTATTTACCCAAGCCAGTCTCTGGCGTAAGCAGATTTGAAGGGAAGCCTTCAGATTCCACTGTATCATAACAAAGTCTGACGACTGAAAACAGTTGGCCCTAAGCTTGCTCTCCATTGACTCAGGTTGGAGTCACTGCTTTATATAACTCAGAAAGGGCTGCGGACGAATGAAGTCTCCTTTTTGTTCGTTCCTTTTGTTTTCGTTCTTAGGTGCTTGTGACTAAATTCACTAATTTCGCTGCTGTCAAGGCTGTGTTAAGGACAATGGGTTTGAACTGCTGTGGTTTTTGAGTACTGGGCTGGGTGTCAGAAACCTTTGCCATCACGGGAAATCCTGTCACTCTGGATTTACTGTCTGCTCCCCACAGCTGAATTCCTCAGCAGTGTGATTTAGCACCCTGGCTCCCCATCAACCAGTTTTGGCATTTATTTGAATGCATTACCCCACTTGTTTCCATAAACTATTTTACAATTGTTTAAAATAAATGACTGTTTATTTCCACAAAAACCATCTGTATTTCTTTACAGAGCAACAGATAACTATGTAAAATTCGGTAATGTCACAGTGACTCAAGTTAAGAGAAACAGATTGGATTGAAAAATTGGATGCTAAGGGACAGTGTTAAAGATTTCCATTCTCTCTAACAAGTGATATCTGGATTTGAAGGAAGAAAAAAATATTTCTTTTTTACAAGTAATATCTGGACTCCTTTCTCCAAAGGGAAGTGCATCCACACCAGCTAGATGGTGACAGGTTATGCACTGTTAGCACTCCTCAGGGTGGTGAAGCGTCTGGCCCTTCCAGCACCCTCCCCGCCTGAGCTGGTGTAAGAGAGTCTCCTTTCCAGTGGCTTCCAGCCTTTTCCAAGTTCTGAAGTTTTAGGTTGCCCAGGCTTTACCTCTTCTCGTTCTGATGTTAACGTGTTCCATTTAGGCTTGTGTGTGGTAGCTCAGATCACTCTGGTAGGAAGCATGTTAGGACAGGTTGCTGTGGCTGGAGAAGACGGGCCTGGGTAAGGGAATGGCCTGATTGGGAGGCGAGACTGGCGCATGTCAGTGGGGGTCTTCCATTCTCCAGCCAGTGTCCAAAGCTTGATCCACACTAGCTCCACCCATCCCCAGGAAACCCAGTCAGATTTGGGGCACTATTGGGAGTATCCAGACAGAGGGGACATTTGGAGTCAGATGGAGGTAGAGCTTAGGAGCAAGAGATGATCAGGAGGGTAGGCAAGCAGGCTGGGCTTCAGGCTAGTTACCAAATATTCACTAACAGCCCTTGTACCGTGGCCATCCTAGGAATGCAGGGATACGAAAATGTGCTCCCACCCTCAACTTGGATGCAGCAAGTACAAGAAACAGGCCCACGCAGAGCTCTTTTTAGTATGAGTAGCACAGAGGAGTCCCGAGGCAGTGGCACCTGAGCAGAGTTTTGACTCCTCAAGGAGAGAATGAGTGCTAGAAAACTGAAGTAGAGGGAAGATTATTCCAGACAGAGGGTTGAAATGACATAGTTTTGGAGGATATTTCTGGATTATTATGTCATTAGGTGGGAGGTGGAGAAGAGGGAGATGAGACCAATGTGGCAGACCTTTAGAGGTTCCAGCCCCCTTCTGGAGAACTAGAAGCACCCCTGCCCGCCCGCCCCCACCCCCGCCAGTGCTGCTTAGAAGGCAGAGGCAGCAACCTAGACGCATGACTTATTGGATCTTTGGAACAACTCTAAGAGGTAGGTTCTGTTATTATCCCTCTTTTACAGATGTGAAAGTAAGGCACAGAAAGGTTAAGTGAATTGCCCAGGGTCACACAGCCAGTAAGTGGTAGAGCTGAGAATTCAAACCCAAGCAGTCTAGCTTATAACCCTTACACCATACCCTCTCAAATGTTGTGGGGTCAGCAGAGGTTGCAGAGGACTCCCTAGACACACATACACACAAACACACACACAATATTGAGCCTAGGGCAGGAATCATATCAGACCTTCTCCCAACACCTGGGCTGCAGGGATGGACTGCTGACACACCACCTCTTGTCTCAAAGCCTGAATGGAGGAAGGCATCAGGACTGCTGTAGAGGGAGGTTGAGGAGGCCAGACAGAGACAGTATGGGATCACTCTTGTTTTCCACAGTACCATCCAGAATCCATGAGGAGGACAGGGCAGGCATAGCTGTCCAGACTAGGTGGGCAATCTGACCCTTGGTCTGTGGTCATTGGCTCTCTCTGTGAATGGCCTCTGGGCACCAGCAGCCCAGCCCCAGATGCTCCAGTCATCTTCACCTTTGCTGCCCAGCTCCTTTGAGCAGCTCTGGAAACCTCTGTGGTCCACTCCGTGGCTTGACTTAGGACCACGGGAACTCCTAAACAGGCTCTCTGCCATTTTAGTCCCTGGCTCCCAAACTGTTTAGGTGTCTCCCCAGCAGCCACTGAGCCCACATGATCTGGGAGGAGGCTCCAGGGGCCACAGTCCCTAGTCTGATCCTGCTGGAATCATCTCTAAGATTGTTCAACCTCATTTTTTAAAATTGGATTTTTAATGACAGTAGTAATGCTAATCATATGCCCACTGTCAAAAAGCCAAACAAGATAGAAGTCTATAAAGTAAAAAAAAAAAAGTGAAAGCCTTCATCTTTGTTACTGCTGCATCCTGCACCCAAGGTAATTCTACGGTAACAGAATAACCGTGAGAGCAGTTTGGTTCATATCCTTCCAGATTGTGCGTGCGTGTGTGTGTGTGTGTGTGTGTGTGTGTGTTTTCAACAAATTTACATGCACACACAGATATAAATGCACATATATAGCTGGGGTTTTACTTTATTAAAATGGAATATATACTATACATTCCATATCTTTTTAAATTTCATAATGTATCATAGAAATCTTCCCATGTCTTATTAACTTAGCTTAATTTTTTTAACAGCTCCATAGCATCCCAGTGTACAGATACACCATATTTATTTGATAGTTTCCTACTGGAGGATATTTAGATCGTGTGCACTTTTTACTATTGAAACAGTGCTGCAGTGAACATCTTTGAACATACATCATTGTGTGCTTGGAGTAATGTTTCTTAGGCTAGAGTCCTTCATTGGTCAAGGTTGTTCAATTTTAAATGCCACCTTGTTGAAGTCATTCTATTTAACAGAGATTATTAAGCATGTACAAAGAATCTGTTGCTGTGCTGGAGCTCTGGGAGTAGAGTTAGGTTTTTTAAAAAGCCCCTCCACCCCCATCTTCAAGAGTGCCCTGATTGGGAGGCCGGGGGAGAACAACGAAAAATAGACAGCAGTGCTTCTAATCCAGCCTGCTCCGGGCACTGAGAGGAACACGGCCCGAAGGAGGTTGGGGTGAAAGAGCTCTTGATTCTGACAGGGAGTCAGACAGGGCTGCAGAGAGGAGGGAGATGGCCAAAGGTGTGCCTCCCGACTCCTCCCAGGAGCCCTTCTGCAAGGCTGGATGTTCAAGAAGAAATTTGTTCTAAAGAATTATGATGCTCCTGCATTTTCTCCTGCACAAAGAAGGAAATCTCAGCTGTACGCCCTTTCCTTTACCCCTCTTGGCACTTTCTGATTGATGATTGGAAATGATGGCAATACATAAACTATTTTTCTTTTTATTTTATGACCTGGTAATAGCAGTAACATATTTCCAGTAAATGTTTTCTATCGCAATAAAAAAGTTGTAACAAGACTAGAAATGGGTATAGTTAAACCCTAAAGAAATCACACTTTCAGAACTGTGGATTGAGGCAGTAACTCTGTAAATCATTTAACTTAGAAAAAGGCCCCCTCTCCCCGCGACAAAATCAGGCAAGCGGATGGCGTTCACTTGAAGCGCTTGGCAGACAGGTGCCCGCCATGGGGACTGAGGGGCTCTCAGTTTCAACCCCCTCATGTGAGACCAGCTACCCACCCTCTCTTCCTCCTAGTTTCCCACCCAACATCTTCACTCCTTTCTGAATTGATAAATGATCTCAACCTTACAATTGTTTTTTTTAACCCAGAGATCAAGAAGATTATAGAATGCTCTTTCTGGAACACAGCATAGCAGTGTGGTTAAGAGCACAGGCACTGGAATCACACACCTGGATTCTTCTGGCCTCGCTGTGGACACGTGACTTGGCCACAGTGTTTTTTCCTCCTCTGTAATATGGGGATTAGAATAGGGCCTACCTCATTGTTTTATGATTTGGAAAGCTAATGCATGTAAAGGACTTGCTAAGGGCCAAGGAAGTCCTCAATGTCAGTCACTGTTGTTATTTTCTAAAAGGGCAAATTGGTGATTTGGTTAAAATTTGCATAGTAGTATACAGCTGGCATTTATTGACTGCTTATTATGTCCTAGGCATTGTGTTCTGCATAATCTTTGCAATTACTCCACGAAGGTTTAGATCAACTAACTTGCCCAGTGTCACAGAGCTTTTGTAAGAGAGCCAGGATTTTAACCCAAGTCTTTCTAACTCCAAAACCCACACTTAAACCACCACATGTCCACCTTCTAGGATTAGATACTCACAGCAGGAACAGAGGTGGTTACACTTTTTGTCTGTTTTTGTTTTGAGCAGTGAGTTTCAGTTTTATTTGGGGACCTTACTCTCTCCCCTGGGAGACAGCCTCTCAGATAGTTCTGAGGAACTGCTCTGAAGAGGTACTGGAGGAGCCAGGATATACAGGAATTTTTTGGCTGGGAAATACAAGTAGTCGTGCAGACATCTTGGTAAAAGATTACTGCTAATCACAAAACCAGATATATCAAGATGGTTACACTTTGAATAGTTCTGCCTCATACCGGACATGTCCTCCTTTGGCTGGTAAAGATTTGAAGCTGATAATGCTGAGAGCCTGTGCTCTTAGAACTCCAGGGCCAGGCAGAAAAGAAAAGAAGCATTTCCTTTCCCTAATTGTAGGCAGAGCCGCCTGCTCCTCAGCTGATGCTTGTTTAGGCTCTGTTACTCCTAAGAGGATGAATGGCTGCCGCTTCTGTGTATATGGTGTCCTTAAACGTGCTCTAAAAATTAGTCCTTTCCCAGCCTTTGTCTTTAATTTCTGATTCTAGCTGACACCTTCATTAATGGTCCGGTGCAAGCTTTCTGTCGACTTGAAGACTACTGTGTAAAAATGGTTTTGCTGTCCTATCAATAATGGTCATAATTTCCCCAATACTCTCATCAGCAGTGAATTGAGTCTTGCAGCAAAGAAATGGAAACCCCAGTGCAGTGGTTTTAAAGTGATTTGTCTTGCAGACGGCGTCCTATTTCAGTAAAATCAGGTCAGTGCAGCACTGCTGGGTCAGATGTAAGTCTGATACAAATTAGTTGGAGGAAATTGATCATTCCAACCTTAGGTTATTTTTAGCTTCTGTAGCTTCTTAATATCTCTTTTTCTTTGTTTACATTTGCTTTAATAAAGTTTAATCATCATTGTCTCCTCAGTTTCAACCAAGCCTTTGATAAAAGGAAAGAATGCTGTCTCCCCACCCCATAGAAGCAGCCTTCTCTTCACAGTTTTGGGGTTGGCTCCAGTTGTAACATTGTTTAAACACTTAAACCCACTCCTGCTCATCTTCTCTGGCCGGCCCCCTTTCTGGGGTTTGTTTATTGCACAAACTGACCCCTTGACCAGTCTGTTCTTCATTGCTATTGAAAGTTAATGGGGGCAAAATTGCATTCCCAAACATTTGAACCTGAAGTGGCCAGGGCCGAACTTAGTTGATCTCTGGTGATCGGTTCAATTTAGTTACGATTTTTTGCCATTAGGCTGGGGCTGAATGATGGTGATTTGGTTGAGGCCAAACGTCTGAAGAAAATTGGCTCTCTGATAAGAGTGCTCTTATCAGAGGGGGCTGCCTTCTCATTTACATTTAGATGAGTATTGATTATTTATTTACTCAGAGAAGTGAGATTCGTTTCCAATCTTATCTTTCTCCTCTCTGCTTGTCAGCAGAAAGAGAGATAGAGCTCCTGACATCAGGCCAAGATAACAGCACTTTGTAGTAAAGATAAAAGTTGGAATGGGCCTTTTTCTAGTCTTGACTGAAAGGATAAGTTTTAAAAATTAGAACTGATGGGTCATGCTTTCAAAACCTTTCCTGAAGGTTTTGCAGTTTAACTAGGCAGGAGAATTGGTTTATTGGAACAGCCTTGGTCTTTCTTCTTTTGTAATAGGAATGGTATTTAATTTGATTATATTTGGCTGTTTGACTGAGAGCAAATTATATATTGGCTTAGAGGAGGATAAAGTGTGACCTTACTGTCATGTCAGCATGTTCTTTTCTATTATTTAAATTCCAAATTGTCCAGTCCAAGCCTGGGCGGGAGTATAAGCTACTAGTGGTTATCACTTGAATATGATTCGGTGCTTGTATTAAGATCAAACAGAAAATGATTACAGTCACCGCTAGAGGAAGAGCTATCAGTGATGGAGCTGACACTAGATGCGAACATTTTAGCGTAGCTGACGTTAGGGCTGAGCTCTGATATTGACGGCGTCAGCTTGTCGGTGATGGCTTTGGCGTTGGCTCAGTGAGGGACTTGGGACTCAGCCGGCCCCTGCCATAGAGCAGACAAGTCTTGGTATGGCCTGCCAAGCGGGCCTCCCTGCCACCAGTCTCCTCAAGCCCGTTGTTGGCAGTGCCGCCAGGAGAAGTGTACCAAAGTATAAAGCTGATTGTGTCACTCCCCTGCTCTGTGAGCATCTGTTGCTTATAAGAGAGAATCTAGACTTTGACCAACAGTCTGGGCCAAGCATCCCAGCGCCAGCTTCCCCTTGAAACCCCACAGAGCCTAGGCCCTTTGCACGCGGAGTTTCCCTTGGTCCACGTGGGCTCTTCAGTACCTCCTTGCCTTTGCACATTCTGTTCCCTCTATAGGAATGCACTACTTCCCCTGCCCTCTCCCGGCTCCCGGTCCTCCTTCAAGACTCAGTTCAGATGTCTCCCCCTCAGAGAAGAAGTTCATTGTCCCCTCTTCTGTATTCCCACAGCACCTTGTCCTTGCCTGGGGAAGAGCACTGACTGGGGCTCTTTGACAATTTCATCTGCTCGCGTGTGTCTTGCCAACTCCCCCAGCCTGCTTGAGGTCAGGAATCATTGATTATTCATCTCTGTGTCTGGGACATTGTTGATGCTCCTAAAATGTTTGTTAGATGAATGTATGGATGACATCGTAACACCACAAATCTTTTGACATCTGTGCTGCCGTGGTTTGTTCAGTGGGTTCTGACATTTACTCACCATTTTTAGCCTGTATTCGTAGGACCAGAGAGACTAAGGAACTTTAGGAATTCTGGCTGCTGAACAAGTTCCGATCTTAAATGCTGCTTATAACTTAAAAGCAAGATTGTTTAAATAGATCTGCATGCCCTCCTACCCCACACTCCTACCTTGGACACACGTGAGAAAGGGTACGGACGTCTGCTCTGGTGCCAGCGTTCCCTGCCACTGTGTATCTTCCCTTAACGGGGCTGTTAGCCTCTTATGACTCTGAGGTTAGGCATTCACCTAAGCCTCACCACAGCGGTTCCTGCTCCTTCCTTCTCAAGGAAGTTGTGTTATTCTCATTTTACAGATGAGAAAATACGCAGAGATTGAGTAACTTCCCCAGAATGCATAGTGAGAGGGTGCAGACAGAGGAGTTTTCTACTCAAAACCCAGCTTTTCCTCTTATTTGCTCATACTTTTTCTGGCTACAAGCAGCTCTTTCAGATTAAAGCAGCTCTTTAAGCTGGCGAATGGAAAACAGTCGACGTGAAGGTATATTCATGAAAGTGTTCAGCCTTTTCCTTTATCATTTTCCAGATAGGTGGTCCTCCAACTTGTTCGCATGCTCAGCAATAATAATGATAGTTTAATTTGTTTATATCCCACTTCAATACGAAAAGCAGTTGGAATACATTGATGGGATAAAAAATGAATGAATTGAAAAACTACTTGAAAGAAAATGGAAATAAAGGTCCAGAGGATTAACTGACACAGAAATGAGTGTCCAGTCATCACACATTTAGTGCTGAGCTTCCTCCTGGGCAAAGGAGAAAGGAAAACAGTATCAGTTAGTTACAAGATTTATGTTAAACTGTCTAAAGGTACAGAACAAGCTAGTTGCTCTGAGGAAGTACAGCTTTTCCAGATAGGGAGGTCTGAAGGAGGTTTCTCCCATGGGCCTTTAGAAATAAGATGCAGAGTGATAGGGGCGTATGGCTTCTCTCTCTTTAGGCTTTTGCCCTTCCTTCCCGTTAGATTTCAACTGTCAGCTGGCTCTCTGCTGTTAAAGAATGGCATGCCACATGCTTTTATGTTTCAGTCAAGGATTAAAGAGATCGAGGAAGCTGAACTGAGCGTGTATCCACCATCCAACAGATACTACAGATTTTCTTTGAAACTTAGGTGTTAAGATGTTTGCCTCAGGTTTACAAAATCCCATAAAACTCCTGCCTGGGTATTATAACTTGGAACCCTCCCAAAGTGCCCAGAGCAGTATTTTGTTCCTAGACCATTCGGTGATGTGGTTTTACTGCAATAAATACATCATCGGAATGCCCAAGCAGGTTTTCTTGTTGCTGCAGAGTAACCGCTTCCCAGAATCTTCCTTTTATGTTCTCCTCTGCTGTGAAGGAGAGGGTGTGTAGCTCCATGTGCAGCTGTGACATTTTAAAAACTCTTTCCGAAGGGAGGATGTTGCCTTGAGAACTGTGTCCTATTTGGTGTGAAAGAGCCTCTTATATTTTTATATGATCATCTCTTTGGCAAAAGTATGTTAATAGAAACTGACCTCACAGCTTGTCTCTATAAAATGGCTTTTGGCTGCTGCTTTTCTCTCCTCCTGTGCCAGCTGCCTGAAAATTAAATTAGCATTTGCTAGAAACTATTGTCTGATATATAGTAGGTCTGGGTTGTCATAATCTTGATTGTCATCAACAGACATATATTAAGAACTTATGAGTGAGCCACTGTGGTATTTAATATGTAGACTGTAGGCCTGGGCAGTCCTAGGCATGAATCCTAGATCCACCACTTCCTGTGGGACATTGAGCAAGTTATTTAGCCTCTGTTAGTCATGGTTTCTTCCTCTGTAAAATGGGATTCATACTCTTTACATCCTAAGATGACGAAGAGTAAATGAGACGATCTTTATAAAAGGCCTAACGTAGTACCTGGCACATAGTAGGCCCTGTTCTGTTATGATCTCATATAAAAGTCTGATGATATGGCTTATGGTGATGATGATGATGGCGGCTGACACTTAAATAACACTATTAATGTTCTAATTGCTTTACAACTGTTAACTTATTGAATCCTCAGACAGGCCTATAAACTAGGTGCTATTATTAGCCCCATTTTATAGATGAAACAGAGAGGTTAAGTAAGTTGGCCCAAAGTCATACGGCTAAGTTTCTCAGCCAGGACTAGACTGAGGCAATTTGGCCCCAAGTGCATGCCCTTAATCATCAGGCTGTATCGCTTCTAATATATACCCTGCCTCTCGTTGCACAGTGTGACCTAAAGTTATCAATCTGGCCTTTCCAGGGGAAAACGTGCAAAATAGTCTTTCTCTGTGAAATATCTTATCCAGCGTTTGGGCAAGAATTAGGAGAGAAATTGAGATTTGCAATAGGCAGTTTTCTGTTTGGGTCTAGATCTCAAGTCTCATCTATAGCTTAACTACCCTGCCTTCCCCAAAGTTAAGACCCATCCGTCCTTTGCTAAGTTTAGAAGTGGGTTTCCAAGTTGTTCCTTAGCTTTTATGGAAGACCATGGAGTCCCGAGAGTGGAAGATGATGTGGAACCTGTTACTTAAAAAACTGGGCATGCATAGGAATATTCTGAAAGACGGGGAGAGAGTCTTCCTGGATGGATGGAAAGATAAGGTGATCCTGTCTTCATAAGGAACCAGGATACAGCCATAGCATGGGATATTTAGCATGTGTGGATTTCATTAAAAGAAATTATTTCAGATCATTTATCATAGAAATGAATGTATAGAAACCACAAGTTAAGTAATTTAGAACCCAGGTGAATCCATGAATCTACAAAAAATATATATACTTAAGGTACAAACTATGGCTTTTTATAATTAGTCTGTAATTTACAGTTTGTAAAAGGAAGAAACCTTCAAAATACATAGGCTGTAGGGCCAAAGACCCTTGGGTTTCATTTTCCCCTCCTGCTTCCTACCTGTGTGATCTTAGGCTAGTTACTTCACCCTGCCAACCTTCAGGGTCTCAATCTGTCAAATGAGGATAATAATATCTGCCTCTAAGAGTTGCTGTGAGGATTCAGTAAGCTAACATATGCAGCATGCTTGCATATAATGGTCATGCAGTAATTGAGAGTTATCATAATATAATGAATATAATGAAGCCTAATAATACTTGGCTTCAAGGAGAAAGTCCTAAAGCTACTTTTAGGAAACAAACTATTTTAGTAGAAATATCTACATTGACATATACACACTGCCATATATAAAATAGATAATCAACAAGAATCTACTGTATAGCACAGGGAACTCTACTCAGTACTCTATGGGAACCTATGTGGGAAAAGAATCTGAAAAAGAACAGACACATGTATATGTATAACTGAATCACTTTGTTGTACACCTGAAACTAACACAACATGTAAATCAACTCTGCTCCAATATAAAATAAAATCAAAATAAGTAAATAAATAATATTATAGTCCCCCCCAAAAAAAGAAAAGAAATATCTACAAAACCCAAGAAATAAGAAAGTGAATATGGAATGGTGGCATTTGTGGCTTAGAGAGTGATGCGGGGACTTGTGTTTAGGGATAAGGGGCCCTTCCTAGTACTCCCTGCCTCCTCTGGTTTCCCCCATCCACGTCTCCCAGACAGCTACAGGGACCAAAAGGAAAAAGAGTACAAAGGAGACCAGCCTGAAATACACCTTGATGTGGCCAGGCCTTGGCTCCCTGAATCAGGAAAGGGGTGACTTGCTTACCATCCAGTTGTCAGGTAGGCGAACAGCTCTAGATGCCCAAAACCCTATATATACTGTGCCTAGAGAGATTACAGGGTTACTTAAGATGAAACTATTGATCTACATAAACAGATGATGTCTAGTTTTGATTAAACTATTGCAAATGAAAGACCCATTGGAGATGCCACAGGGTGTGGTAATTACAGTATCCTCAGAAAAATGACACAGTAAGAAATTGGAGGGCTTATAAGTATATATGATGTTTTAAAAATTATAAAAGTGAAAAAAGAGTTCCCTGGCGGTCCAGTAGTTACGACGCAGGCTTTCACTGCCGTGGACTCTGGTTCGATCCCTGGTCAGGAAACTAAGCCGCGGCACGGCCAACGGGAAAAAAAATTATAAAGGTAGCCTTTATTTAAGTAATTATAGGAAATTTGAAAAATACAGGAAAACACTAAGGAAAAATAAAAACATTCATTATCCCAGTATCCAGTGTAACTACTATTCACATTCTGGAAATAACCTTCCAGTATGTACCCCACCCCCCGCCATGACTTTACATATATTTTTCATAATTACAATCATCTTACACATATTGTGTTATAATTTGCTATTTTCATAAAGTAGCATATTATAAATGTGTTCGATAAAATCAAATACTTTTGCAGCATCACTTTTAATATCTCCATGGTATTTCACAATATTTTGTTTAATCAGTTTCCCTGTTGTTAGATCTAGGTTATTCCCAAATTTTGACTATCATTAAAAAATGAATTATTGTAGGTAAACTTTGTACCCAGATTTCACTGTAAAGTCATAGGAGTGGATATCAGTGCGTATATATGCTATGTTGCTGGGAGATCTAGGGGTGGGACAGTTGGAGATTAACAGGCCAGTGTTTTAGAAAGCAGCTCTCTGGGTTCAGGGGTGGTTCTCTTCTCTCTAATGGGCTGCCCACAGCTGTGAAAGGTGGGTGTTAGGGAGGGGGGGTGGGCAGAGCTGTTGGGGGAGGGATCATAGGAATCTCTCACCAGCTCTGTTTTCTTAAAGTTCAGCTGGGCATGACTTTTCGGTGATTATTTCCACCAGTGAATATGAAAGCATCCAGTGATGAGCAGCAAGCATGCTTGGTAATTGACAGATGTCGGCACTGACAGGTGATGGGTAGTGGAGAATAAGAATTATCTGTATTTCCATAACTTTATTTGCTTAATATTTTTGAAATTAAAATTGAACTATGGGGGCTTCCCTGGTGGCGCAGTGGTTGAGAGTCCGCCTGCCGATGCAGGGGACACGGGTTCGTGCCCCAGTCCGGGAAGATCCCACATGCCACGGAGCAGCTGGGCCCGTGAGCCGTGGCCGCTGAGCCTGTGCGTCCGGAGCCTGTGCTCCTCAACGGGAGAGGCCACAACAGTGAGAGGCCCGCGTACCGCAAAAAAAAAAAAAATTGAACTATGTATAATGTTGAACTACAATACCTTCTTGACCTGAATACAGTGTATTAGAGTTTATAAGAATTGTGTAGACTTCTGAGCATGTATTACCTTAAATAGTTGTATGTGTCTTGAGCATTGTTAACTTAGTGAAGGTTTAAAACCTGTAAGTAGTGTAAAAAGGACTGAATGTATGTAAGAACTCTGATAATTGGCAGAAATGCTAATGAAATACCAATTAGAGGAAGGATCAAATATACCATGAAAGTGAACTGAAACTCTACAATGCTGCAGATGAACTTAGAATGTGGGGGAGGAGAATGACTTGAGATGAGTGAAATGCCTCAGACTGATGAAGGAGAAGTGTTGGATGTAAATAATCAACAAGTTGAGGACAGCTGAGGAACACATCTAAAAATATGTGTTCCACCTGGAATCCCTGTAAGGCCTCTGATGCTTCATCAGATCTCTCACACCTCTGCTGTCTGACCAAGCAGGCCTTTCATAGTCAAAATAATAAGCCAGTTTCTTACACCTCTAATCTTTCAGTAACCATTAACAACAGGAGCAGTCTTTTGAATCCGATCATTGGACCCCGTTAGGTGTTATCTGAGAAGAACAAGATTTGTCATTTGGCTTTACAAAGAAATACATGAATAAATGTATAAAATGCCCCAGTGTTTTAAGATCTGCCAGAATCCCTTTGTGATGCAGGGTAACTGATATTCCTGGTTTTCAGTATTATTGAACCTCTGCCTCTTGTGTTTTCATAAATATTTCAACAAAAACACGAATCAGCAGCCACTTGTCCTTCTGTCATCATAACCCAAAAACCTGGAATTTATTTTTTAACCCCATCTACGTTTTAGAATTTTTTTTGCATTTTTGGACTGTCATTATATTCGAGTTCTAAACATACCTTATTCCTGCTTATAATTGATTATTCATTATCATATAATAATTATTAATAAATAGTTTTGTAGGACTGCCTCCTATGAGGCAGGTACATTACTACGTAAGCATTTTTCCTGTAGCATCTCTGATCTTCACAATAATCCTTCAGGGTATAAGTATTCGCACATTACATATTAGGAAACAGAGATTCAGAGAAGGTAGGGTACCTGCTCATATCTGGGAAACCATCGTAGCCACATTGTGATTCCAAGTCAGTCTGACTCAAAAGCTTTCTATCTCTCATCCTGTTTTGGGGAGAACTGAGTAAAAATAGACCTGATAATAGAACAGACAAGTGTGTGAAGCCATGTGGAAAAAAAACTCAAACTCTTCCCTCTTGGATTGGGAGACCCCAAACAGACTTCAGTGTTTTCCTCATGTTTTATCAGCTTTTCACTGGGGTGTGGTGTTTTTCCAATGTTAAATTCACTGTTTCAGACTGCCTCCCCTCCTCCTGCCCCTTTGATCTTCCAGGCCCTCAGTACCGCCTGGAGAAGCAGAGCGAGCCCAATGTCGCTGTGGACCTGGAGAGCACTTTGGAGAGCCAGAGCGCCTGGGAGTTCTGTCTGGTCCGCGAGAACAGTACGTTGGCCTCCTCGCTCCGTGCCTGCTTTGTCCGTTGCAACATGCTTAAAAGTCCTGTATTTGGGAATACTCACTGGTCTGGCCTCCCTAGGCTGATTTGAGGTGACTTTGTTTTCCAAGGCAGACATCAGCCTTCATGCCAGAATTGTATCCCAGAGTGAAATGATTGATTTCATGCTTTTTGGGAAATGGTCTGCATCCTGTTTAGCCCTCTGTGATTAATATTTATCTGTTAAACTTTATCATCCTAAGTTAGGAACAGTCCTGGAAACAGTTTAGAAATATGAGGCCTTTTCTGTGGCAAAGGCTATATTGTATATAAAGCAACTGGCCCTGTCAGTATCACTGTTCGGTCATCAGGTTTTAGAAAATTCTGGCCATTTTCATACTCTTGGCTGGAGGCAATGTAGTAGTTCCTAGTGCTATGCAGAAAGCTTCTTTAAAAGTTCAGTTAATTTCTTTCATTCACTCTTTAGAGTTTCAGACTTATGAATTTTAGCCATTCCTCTCCTCTACACTCCTGTTGACTTAAGGGGCGAGTGACATGTGAAAACTGTGATCACAACAGCCGACTCTCCATCATTCCTGCTTCAGGGCTTTTAGGCAGGCAGTTTCTTCTGTGTGGAACACTTTCCCCTACTCTGGTTAACTTTTTTATCCTTCTTCTCAGTTTAAATGTCACCTCGACAGAGGCCACCTGTGATCTCCCTGTCCCCTCATTGCCTAAACCTGACCCGTTCCTCATTTGGGTCCCCTGTTATATTCCATCATAGAGCATAGTACTTTTTTTTCATTGCATGTATTTCTGTTTATAATTATTTATTTTTCCCAATGATTGATTGATGTCTGTCTCTCACACTAGATTTTCAAGTCTTTGAGGGTATCCCATACCAGGTTGACATTCATTAATTTAGCAAATATTCTCTCATCACCCACTACGGGCCTTGTCCTGCGTATAGTAACTCTAGTAGATTCTGTTTCAAAATGTTTCATGTTGACTCCATGTTATACGAATAAGATAAAATGTTATTTGTTAGGATCTTGGTATATATTTTGGATATATAACACTTACACATGCAAAAAAATTTCAGATAACAAAGTATCTAAAGTGAAAACTTTTAGCCTCTCATCTCTCCCCTAATTCCTCTCCCGGAGACAACAGTTGTTCCCAGTGATTTTGGTGTCTTTGCAGGGATCATCTAAGCACATGCAAGCATATTCTGTATATGTATATGAATGTACCCACACAAAGACATATATATACACACACGTATTTCCCTCCTTTTATTTTTTTTATTTAATTAATTAATTTATTTTATTTATTTTTGGCTGCGTTGGGTCTTCCTTGCTGCGTGTGTGCTTTCTCTAGTTGCGGCGAGAGGGGCCTACTCTTCGTTGCAGTGCCTGGGCTTCTCAATGCGTTGGCTTCTCTTGTTGCAGAGCATGGGCTCTAGGCACGCGGGCTTCCGTAGTTGTGGCTCGCGGGCTCTAGAGCTCAGGCTCAGTAGTTGTGGTGCACGGGCTTCATTGCTCCACGGCATGTGGGAACTTCCCGGACCAGGGCTTGAACCCTTGTCCCCTGCATTGGCAGGCGGATTCTTAACCACTGCGCCACCAGGGAAGCCCTTCCCTCCTTTTAAAAACAAAATGGTAGCAAACTGTCATCAGTGTTCTACATTTTTCTTTTATCATTGTAACACTATGTGACATAGAGAGTACTCCATATTCTATATCAATCCATATATTATTCCGTATATAGATTTACCTCTTTCTTTTTTAACTGCTGCATAGTATTTCACAGTATACTGTGATTCCAAATTAGATGTGTCCTAGGTTTGTTTAGTTTCATTTCTTTTTTCTTTTAAGATAAGGTTCTTATACTAGGAAAGAGAAGCTATGAGGATTGGTGGATAAAGATTTGAAATCTGAGCTCTTGTTGTCACTCCACTTCTAAGTACGAGCATAGTCTTAATTAAGTTGTATGACCTCTGTCAGCCTCAGCATCCCCATCTTAAAGGATTTGCAAGATACTTTCAGTGCTTGCCTTTGAGTCAAAATCACTTTGTTAGTGGAAGAAGACCGTACCAGCATTTACAAAGTGTGCCAGGCAGTCCATGGTTTGGAATCAATAGACTGTTGAAACTAGTCTTTGTAAAGTGGAAGTAAATTATAAAAACAATTTATTCTTTTTATAGAAAAGATTTTTTAAATTTTTGTAAATAGAAATTTCAATCAAGAACCCATATTGTTCCCCAGTAGCTACCTATTAAGAAGTTAGATTGAGACAAAGAAAAATATTTCAAAAACAGAATTTTCTTCACTTCTGTTGCTATATTTGATCAGCACAGGCTTGCTATCCTTAAAGCCATTTTAGAAGTGAACTAAATTATGAGCATCTATTATGCAGTGTTTAAGAGAATATGCAATCAAGCCAGACTGCCTCAGTTCACATTTTGGCCCTGCCACTTACTGGCTGTGTGACCTTGGACAATTTACTTAACCTCTCTTAGGTAGTTAATTTACTTTCATAAGGCTGATAGGAGGATTCATAAGGCTCTTAGAAGAGTGCCTGGCACATAATAAACACTCAATAAATATTAACTGTAATTAATAAATAACAGAAGAGCAGCATTCTGTGGCTCACAGAGCAGATGAGGCATGGATGTGGAGGTCTGGAATCATAGAACGGTCAGGGCCCACAAGGAGGTGTGTGGTGGGGAAGGGAGTGATGCAGAATGGAGGGGAAAGGAGCGTGGGGGCCAGAGCAGATGTATAAGTCTGTGTCACAGGACCAGAGAACTTAGAGGCAGGGTACTTTCCAGCAAATGTGCTTTGGTGTCCCGGAAGAGGTGTACCTATAAGTAAAAACATTTGATCGAGAAGACTGCCATAAGAGTAGATATAAGCCCTTCAGTTTTTTTTCCACAGGGGGACAGGGCATGGCTTTTTATACCAGCCGCATCAAAGGATGTTTTTTTAATTATTCAGGCCTTCTATTTTAAGGCATCACGGTAGACATTTTGCTCTCTTGTGTAATTTTCACAACCACCTTACAAGATACTATTCTAATTGTGGCGAGAGGTTGTGATTTGCCCAGAGTTAGCTAATCAGTAAGTGATACGACCAGAATTCTAAGTCAGATATCTGACCCTGAAGCCCACCCTGAGATTGTTGATAAAACAACCTAAATTTTCAGTCCTAAGAAGGGTGATGACAGTTGTCTTTGTACACTATGAGAGAGAAGCTTGCAAATGAAGCTAATATGATAAGAGTTTCTGCCTAGGGACTGAGAGGTAGCATTTGTGCTTGGATCTTGGCCTAAGTAAGAAAACGACAAGCCAAAGTCCTTGGGCTTTCCAGTTTGGACTCTAGTCTGATAATCTCCTACATCCTTTAGCCAACTGTCTGCTAGAAGCTGGAATCAGACCAGAAGGAAGCCTGAGTACATTATGGAGAGGATGTAACATTATAAGACTTCCATTCTTGTCCAAGTGTCTATATAAATCCTGGCACCAGATTGAACCTCGATTTCGTTTTCTGCCAAATGTTGCCAGTGACCTTTTCCTTTACCCACTGATCATATGTGGGTAGCCCATCCAGAGCCTTAGAAGAAAGATGCAGCATGAACCAACCTATCGATTCCATAGCTTTCAGAGAGAAACTTGAGAATTTCCCATCATCAGAGCTAAAATAGACCTGAAATTGAACCCGCTTTATGGAGTGCCACAAAGTGTCAGACGCTGTGTCTTCCCTGTTTTATCAGTCACAAGTGTGCCTACATAGTAGTTCAGCATAGTGCTTAAAGCACAGTCTTTAGAATGAGGCAGACCTTGGGTGGACACTGCAGCCTCTGACATAGGACAAATCATGTCACTTCTCTGAGCCTCAGTTTCCTGTGTAAATGGAAGTGGTTGAATCTATTTCACAAGGTTGTTGTGAGGATTAAATGAGATAGAGGTGCGGTTGTTATTAGGCTAGAGTGGTCATCATCTTTATTTTATAGAAGAAGAAACTGAGCCTTTAAGGTGGTGATTTGCTCATCATCCCGTGAATAATAGTTAGGGGGCCTAGAAGAATGTGTCTTCTGTCCATTAAGTCTAGTGAAAGAGCTGAATCTAATTATTTTGTTTCCTAAATAGAAGTTGCTATAGAAAGGGGATTCAGTTCTTTAAACATCAGTTTAATCTCCTTTGATCTCCTTTCCTTTTCAAGGAGGCCTTTCATTATTTCAGTACCTTCATGAAGTTTCCTTAATTTAAGGCTATACTAAGGAAGAGCTTCAACTCGAGGTGGGCAGTCACCCAGACAGCTGGACTGTGGCAGGGGAGCATATCTCTGGGTCTCAGTTTGTGGCCTCTTTCGCCTCCTTTAGTTTCTCCTTGAAGACCCAGGAGAAGAGACCGCTCCTCCTAGAAGCCTCCCCAGACCACCTGGCTGCCATTCCCTGGGCTCTGGTAGAGTCCCTCTCCTTACCCCTCTCTGATCACTGATTCCACTGAATGGATTCGCCCACTCCCACACTGGACTGTGACCACACACCCCCATCCACCAAGGGCAGGGCCTGGGTCTGAGTTCCCCCTACATCCCAGTGCCTGTGGCCAGGTGTGGTTCATTCCCTGGGAGGGAGGGAGCCTCCTGAGTCCCTGGCATCACCAGGCTGCTCACTAGGGCACCGAGGGGCAAGTGTGTGATACCGTTTAAAAGGAACTTGGGCTTTGGGTGAGCATCTTCAGGTATAAGGGTTTCTTCGTGGTGGTACTTGGGATTCCCCCCTCCCCCCACCCCACCCCCCTCCAATTTACTAAATAAAAAAGCAACTGTAGACAGTGAATGACTGCTTCTCCTGGTGTGTTTCCATCTCCCCTTCGTGGTGCTTATTCTTAGTGAGCCAGTCCCTCCTCCCGCGTGTGCTCTTTTTGCCAACCCTGGAGACTCCCTAGTGGTTCTACTTGGCTTCTGGAGGGTTTGCCTTCTTCAGTTACAAATTACTAATCTCTCGAATTTCTATCATGTGACTTAAGTACCAGGGCTTTAAGCCTCTTTTATTGTACCACAACAGCAGTCTTCAAAAGCAAAAAAAATGTGATCCTGCAAATAAACTCTGTTTACAAATGGAAATGACTTGTGGTGTTCATGGTACATATTTTAGGTTGAATTACTGCTGAAAGCCAGTTACGTGTCTGGCTCTGGTGGGGGGAAACGTGTTCACTGGAAGGAATTTTCTGTATGGGTGAGAGTTTTTTCAAGTAGATATTGGATAATAGCTCCCTGCTTGCTGCACGCTAACAGAATTTAAATGGAACAGAAACATAATCCCCGATGCCAGAATACCAGTGTGTCTCCGCCTCTTGCTGTCTGGTTGATGCGGGCTGGTTGGCAGTGTGTTGTAGGGGAAAGGCAGGATGTTTGAAGCCACAGCGTGACCTTAGGCAAGTCCTTCTCTGAGCTTCATTTCCCCATCTGTAGGGCTACCCTATAGGAAGGAACCCCTACCCTGTACGGCTGTTATGAGGATTAAGTTGAGATTGTGTGCCTTAAATGCACGTGGTAAAGTGCAATGCCCCATGCAAGAGCTGGCCATTCCCAGGCTTTGTGTGCCCAAGACACAAAGCGAGTGTCTGTGCGCAGACCCCACGGCTAGTCTCCGCTTGTGTGTGTTGGCCTTTTCCCTCTAGACGCTTAGACTTCCCACAGGTCCCTTTGGGCAACAGCCTGCACCAAGGGTAGGTGATACCTAGGACAAAAAACAGTGCTGATCTGAACTGGAAGCAAATTTGTGCCCTGTCCACACCTACTTCTTCAGTAGTGAGTGCATTGTGCTATGTGGGCTGAGAAATTCCACATGAATTGCATTTTTCACTCTCCTCCTTTCTTGAAAGTTCCCCCCTTTTCATTTTATCATTAGGTAGTAATTAGTATTCAAGGGAAATTGGTCTTAATATATTAAAATTGGTTAAGTGCATTTAGACCTGTACCACAGCCAGTGTCTGATTGGAAAATGTAATTGGGGACTCTGTGTATGTAATTAATTGAATTACAATTAAGAACTTTCATTAAGCGATACACTGGTACATTAGAGCAGTAAGGAAACATGTTTGACGAGCCACAAACCCCGTATGGGCTCTAAGTGGGGGCACAGGGATTTGCATCCCTCTGGTAGGCTCCTGGCCCTAGAATCCGCCCTGTAGCCCCTGACTAATGGTTTGGTAATGCATCGGGTGACATTTCTGCAGTGACTCCCCTGATGGGAAGAGGGGTTCTTCCAGCATGTGTGCCCTCATTCTCTGACTCTGGAGTCAGAGAAAGAGATGCCTTGGTGTTGATCAGATGTTGCAGTTCTTAGATATTTTGTCATGTAAATTGTCCAAAATGCCCAGGTTCTTAAGAAGACTCCGTTACTTTTCCTGTGTTTTGAACAGGGGCAAAGACACAATGGAGGAAAAGGAAGTGATGGGAATTCTGATATCAACCTAACTTCCAGGCAAACCTGTAATGAGCCAGTGGTTCAGACGCTTGAATGGTCTTGCTTCATCCTGTACAGGCTTCACCCTAGACACATATTTGTTCATTCATCCCCCAAATATTGACGGCCCCTCCTCTGGGCCAGTCGCTGTGCTGGCGCAGTAGAGGATACACAGCCCCTGCATCATGGAGCTCACAGTTGTGATGAGCGCTGTGAAGGGTATAAAAGAGTATATAGCAGGGGCCTGGAGCTGGTGAGAATGGGAGAAGAAAGCTTCCTTGAGGAAGAATAAAAAGGAGTTATTCTGCTAATGAATAAGAGGAATGTTCCAGGCCAAGGGACTACTTGTCCAAAGGTCTTGAGAAAGAGCTAGGTATATTTGGGAATGAATGAATGGAGTGGAATGAAATGAGCAAGGGAGAGAGTGCTGGAAGATGAGACTGGGGGACAGGCAGGAGCTTGAATGCAGCGCCGACACCTCCCCCACCCCCACCTTCCCACCTCCATGATCCGCTCTCTTTAGAAATTCTACAAACCAGAAATCGTTTCTTTCTGATCACCTCATAAAACAAGATTATCCTGATTTATTGAGGGTCTGAAATCTCCCTGTGGAAAGGCTCTGACTCCAAGAGTTTAATCAGTTAGGCACTGACAGCAAGGATCCCTACCCTGGCTGTAGCATGGCAAATCCAGTGAAGGGTGTATCCTACAGTACGACCCTGACGGCTTTGAAGAGATTACCACAGAGGGGCGAGCAAGCGCGCGTGTGTACATTATAGTATATCACCTGTGGATTGTTTTTTAGAGACCAGCAAAAATGACTAGTAGCCAAAGAGAAGTGTTTAATAGAAGAGAAGTTTGGGGCTTATGAGTCTTTGGGGATTTAAACGGCCTTTGGAAAAAAAAAAAAGTGATGGATGTAGAAAGCTAAAGGAGGGTTTTTCCTCCATGACTCACTCACACATCTAGCTTTGAGTCTTACAGAAGGAGTAAAGGGAGTTAGGTTTTATCCCTGATTGTTTGTTCTGGCAAAGGCAGGTGTGATTGTGTTCTCCTTAGATACTGCTATGGCCCATGGATTTGTACATTCCCAGCGCATCCAAGGAGCATTTTACCCAAGGGGTTATGTGGTGGTTAAGGGCACAGTTTTGAAATTAGACCTGGGTTCCTTTCCTAACTCCAGCTTGTATTAGTTGTATGGCTATACTAGCAGGATGACATTCTGAGCCTTATTTTTCTCACCTGTAGAAAGAAGATAATATTATCCAACTTAAAAGAGCAGTGAGAAATTTAAATGAGATAATATATTTAAAGTGCTGAGCATAATGTCTGGCATATATAGTAAGCATTCAGTAAATGTTAATTGCTCTTGGAGTTGTTGTTGAGGCAGGATCCCTGTCTGGTAGGGCATCTGAATTGAAAACTAGGAATGGTGTGTTAGGTTCTAATAACCAAGGTAAATAGAAGGGATGGTGTACAATCTCAGGTACTGTTATGGCTAACCTGTGTGGCATCAACCTCATTCAGGCTGCCAACAGCATTTATTGAACATCTACTGTGTGCTCTGTAGGAT
Organism: Aethalodelphis obliquidens; assembly: GCF_003676395.1. Classification (NCBI taxonomy): domain Eukaryota; kingdom Metazoa; phylum Chordata; class Mammalia; order Artiodactyla; family Delphinidae; genus Aethalodelphis; species Aethalodelphis obliquidens. The sequence goes on from NW_020837951.1 coordinate 9,911,868, forward strand.
GGAATGTTCTTGCCTCCAAGGAGCCCATGGTCCAGAAGGGGAGTACAGATGCTTATCGTGTAAGAGACTTATCATGAGAGCCTTCAACAAAGGGAGACAGGGTTTCAGGAAAGGGATCAGGAAAGATTCCATTTGGACTAGACCTTGAAGTGTATTAATTTTAAAGAGTGGAAAGGACATTCTGGCCAGATGGTATAATCTGAACAAAATCCAGTTTAGCTGAAAAAGGCATTGTTCTATGTGGGGAGTAGCAATAAGGCTGCAAGATAGAATGGGGCAGAAGGTATTTTGTTTACTCTTCATTCAGCTGTTTGCACAGCAGTATTTTACTGTATGCTGACTCCTGAGATGGTCAGTGCCTATCTCTGAAGACTTCTCCCCCTCCACCCCCCACCATTTTATTTTCTACTATTCCCCTTCACAGACTCTTTACACCAGCCAAATGCAAACACTTGCTGCCATCCTCCTGTGTTCCTGAAGCACTAGCACAGCTCTGGCACACGATTGGTGCTGGGTGACTGTTTGCAGACTTGGGAGGAATGGTCAACAGGGCCATCATTGCTACAGAGAGTGTACCTATGAGGTAAGGATGTAGCAAAGGCCCTCGAACTTCCAGTTGAGTTCTAGACTTGGCGTAGATCTTTTTGGAGATGGAAGACGGAAGTTGCTTTAACTTATACCTAGATTAGCCCTTTCAGACTTGGCGTGAGACTCATTGAACCATAAAATGAAGTCTGATGTTCCATGTAGTTTGTGTCTATGAACATAAGACATCTGCCAGAGGCGTACAGTGAGTTCATCTGAGCTTTGATTTAATCATCAGTGCTCATTTGTCTGAAAGACAGTCACGTATGTACCTGTAAGTATCTCCCTCAGTTCCAGTGAAATCACGAAGTATATGAAAATGCTTCTTAAACAATATTAATTGTAATTAGCCTTGATCTGATCATGTGGCAAACAAGCCTGTCACTCTAACAATGTGTGTACAGGTTTTCTGTTTGTTTTTGTGTTTGTTTTCAGGTATGTAATACAGACACAGAGCTGTAACTGCACTTTTCTGTCCCATCATGGTTGTCCAAATGGGCATCCAGGAACAATGAAAACATGGCATAAGAACCAATAAAGGCAGCAGTTCTCAAACTTTTGGGTCTTAGGACCTCTTTACACTCTTAAAATTTATTGAGGGCCTCAAAGAGCTTTTGTTTATTGAGTTATATCTATTTATTAGGAATAAAAACAGAGATTTTTAAATATTTATGAATTCATTCAAAATAATGGTAAATCCATTATATGTGAACATAAATAACATTTTTATTAAAATTTTTTAAAATAAAATAAAAATACTTTCTTTTAAAAATTTAATGATAAGAGCACTCCTCTATTTTGGTTTGGGGTTTTTTTTGTTTTGTTTTTTTTGTTTTCCTTTCTCTGAAAAGCATTTATTTTTGTTCCACCAGGAAGATAAGTTATTGACTAATCTCCTGAACCAGTGGGCAGTATTTTCTATTTTTGCAAATTTCTGTAATGTTGGCTTTATAGAAGACACCTGGATTTTCATATCTACTTCTGCAATCAGTCTGTTACAATACATTGTTTTGGTTGAAGTATATGAAGAAAATTTGGCTAACATAGATAGGTTGTTGGAAACAAGGGGAGTATTTCAGTAGCCTTTTCAGATAATAGTACATATTAATATTTGTTGCTATACCAAAACTCAAGTGATAGTTTCCTAAAGGTTGGTTGCAATGTGGAATCAGAAACATATCAATGAACTTTTTTTATTACTTTGTGCACTTGTAAGATATTAGGCATGAAAAGGGCAAATCATGTCTTACTGTTATTGTTATAAAAATAGTACTGAGGTTATGGACCCGCCTCCCCCCACACCTGGGGTCCTGAGCTGCACTTTGAGAACCACTGACTTAGAGTTTACAGTTACCCACACAGTCCCTGTCCTTGCTGCTGCTTGTAGGAATGTGGTGACACTGGAGGGGCAGGAGAAGGAACATGACTCCGGAGTCCGATAGATCTGTCCCAGCTCCGCCTCTTTCCAACAGTGGAACCTTGGGCAAGGTTTTTGACCTGCTCTTGACCCACGGTGTCAAGAGTTAGGATTTGAATCCACATCTCTGAACTGGATGTTCCAGGTTCCTTCCAGTGTTATCAAGCCCTAGGGCCACATCCGGCTCTCTCTCAGTACCTCCTCTTTCTTTCTTCAGTGCAGCCCTTACACCCCGCCAGCCTCCTCCTTCCCCTCCTCTCTGTTTCCCTTTGCTCCCTCTTCCCTGGCCTGGTGTTGCCATTAAGACAGGTGCCACTCCTTGTTTCCTTTTTTCCTGATTCCTTACTTCAGACAGCTACGCTCCTTCCTCTCTTGCATTTTTTGCTTGTTCCCCAGCGCTTTCTGTATCATGAACGTGCTCTCTGTCATCCTTCCAGAGCCTGTTGTCAGTCCGTTTGAGCTCTGGTGTTCAAGTCACTTTTAGGCCCCCCCCCAAAAAATTTGATCTATCACAATACATCTTTGAGTTATTGCAGCTCAAGCGTTTTGACACAATACATTATGGTAATCCATGGCACATAGAGACATTAACACTCTCGACTTTGACAAAATACATTGTGAAGTCTTTGAAGGCACCATTACAATTTATCTTGTCATTCATGAGGAGACCCAATTCAGCATTAATGTAGATGAACACAGTGTGGCTTTTGTTTCATTTAATTGCTTGTGACCTTTTTAATTGCTAATTTAACAAAATACCAAAGGGTTATATTTCAATTAAATTAACAGTTTGGGGAGTGGTTTTTTTTAATATGTTTGTTTTTAAGACATTCTGGTTCTATTTTTTACTTCGAGTAGATAAAAATGTCTTCTCTTAACAGAAGTCGTTTTGGAATGTGAAGTTGATAGTACAGTAATATTTTTAATATGCACTGTGGTGCAGTATTAAGCATCTTTCATGTGTGTTTGGGTTCACCCCTTTCCAGAAGGATACAAACAGTAAAAATGCAAAGTCAGAACTTTCCCGGTTAAAAAAAAAAAAAAAATGCTTTTGCTGTAATGCTCTGCTTCAGATGTGTGCCTTTAGATTAAGTGTCTGTTGCATGCATCATTTATTGGGCACTTCTCTCTGCCTTGTCCTGTTTTCTTGGTGTTCTATAGTGAATATGTAAGCTCCTGAAGGTCGGGAACCCTGCCTTATCTTCATCAATGTCCCTTCCCAGTCTAGCACACTGCAGGCATGGGGACAGTAGTTGCAGGTTGCATGGCTGACTGATCTGTACACACAGACACGTCCCCTCCAAGCAGAGGAATTCCTGAGCCTACTTTGAGAAATGGCACTGGAACTCCAAAACCAGAAGTTGTTCCCATTCAGCAGATAACCTGCTTGGGGGTGAGCAGCGTGTATCAGAGGTGAGTGCAGGACTGTTTCTTCCTTTTCTGCTCCCCCGGTGCTGCTGCCCTTTTGACCGTAAAAGTAAACACACCCCTTGTCAACCGGGGCAAGGCTCAGAACTCACCCAAGTATCAAGGGGACTTAAATCCTTAAATGGGATATGAATTTACACTGTCAGAGAGTAGAAGGTCAATGCAAGAAGCATTAATGTGTTGAGCCAGCTCCAGCTATATAAGTCTTGAACAAAATTAATATGAGGAAACTGACAAGCCTTGCTGGTTATTCCATAGCTTTAAGACCTCTACTAAAATCGTATCATCTCATCTGCCCATTATTAACATTTCAGCAAAATATAAAGTTTTCATTAATCTCGCACAGCAAATTTAGGAGTGAAAACTGGCACTTGTTTGAGCTTTTAGGACTACATTAGCTGGTGTATTAAACAAAATATGTCATTCTTCAGTAGCTTCTGCAAGAAGCTAAATCAATTTCCAGTCATATTTATGCACCACTTTATCTAAAAGCATCTAAGATGCTTTATTAGCAGCTGGCATTGAAATTGCTCAGTAAAGAATTATGTCACGTTATAGTAATTTTTAAATTAGTTTTAATCCAACCTCATAAAACGTAAAACTCTTAAGTGTGGTTTTTTTTAAATAATTGGCATTTTAGCATAATGAGCTGTTACCTCTTTCCAAATCAAATACCTGCAATATTTAGAAAATACTAACTGGTAAAGAAAACAGAAGTTCTTAAGCTGAGTTGTATCTCATAATGGCATTTTCTGAGAAAAGATGGCTTTAAATGATTTAAAACATGAAAGGATTTTAGTATTTCTCCAAAATTCTCAGTTTAAAAAGTTCTAAAGTAAAAGTAAACACATCTTGGCAGCTCTGTTTTAGTAAAAGGTATATTTGGAGAAAGTGAATAACTATTTGAAACTTTAATTTCTAGCCAGCCTCTTGGCTTGCGATGTGGGCATTACTCTGGAGACAGTAGCGATCATGATGACAGCATCTGTATCCAAAATCACAGGTGTTCCAGAGAAAGGAAACAGGGTTACCAAATGACCCTTGCAGACATCGAGTGCAACTTTGCTAGTCTTGGCAATGTGATGTTGGTTAAGTCACTACGCCTCTCTGATCCTAGGGATACGGCACTCGGTATTCATCCAGTAAATTGTTATTGAGCTCTTGCTTTATTCTGTGCGTGGTAGCACTAGCAGGGTCTGCGCTCTGGTGTTTAGTAAAGCAGTTACTCTGCCTCTGCTCTTGGGGTTACAGTCTAGTGGTGGAGACAGACGATTACTATCTGTGATAAATAACCTGAAGGGAAATGCAGGGTGCAGTGACAGACAGAGCTGAGCTAGACTTAGGGTTCCTTGGAATGTCACTTGAGCCAAGCTCATCAGAGGGATGGGGAGGAGGCCTGGAGAAAAAGGCCAGGAGGGAGTGCAATGGGAAGAAGGGTGACCTGGGCGGAGAGGCCAACACGTGGGACTGTGTCACAGGCATTCGGTGACTGGCCCGTTAAGGCCGAGGCTGCAGCCTTACCGAGGGGAAAGCATCCTTGTAGGTGCTAGAATGGTCCAAGCTGGGAATAGTTGTAGTGTTTGGAAATAAAACGCACAATTCCTACTAAATTAGTTAAATGTGAAGGCATCAGAAAACAGCTTTGCCTTAAAAGCCTCCCCTGTAAGGAATAACTGTGGGAAGGAAAGTGTGTAATTGGTAGGCATAGAGAATTTTCCAGTTTTATGCCCAAATCTAGAGTTTTCCATTCCTCCAACTCTGTGCCAAGGAGTTCTCTCGTGGTCTCCCTGTGGAACCGTCTCTGTGTGCTCATCACAAGGCCTTGGGCACCCCGCTCTGGTTGGCCTCTTCTAGACAGATGCTCCCTCCCACCAGCAGCCACACCTTCAGAAGACCACATTTCAAACTCAGGCATGGGGGGTGACGAGAGTTAGTTTAGCTTTGCTTATGTGACCTTGGGCGTGTGACTTTGCCTCTCAGAGCCTCGGCTTCTTCATCTGTGTAATACGAAAATTATAGGACCTACCTACCAGGTTGTCTTGAGACTTAAATGCATGTGTGAAGCGCTCAGTGCCATGCCTGACGTATGAGTACTCACCTGTACTAGCTGTCGTTATTATTATTGATTGATCTGTTTATTTAGCAAAATTTAGTGAGAGCATGCCAGTTACCTGTACTGCTTGCAGGAAAAGATGTAGAGATGAATAAGAGACTTTACTGATCCTCACGAAGTTTCCAATTTAGGACACAGCAACCACTCAGCAATTCTAGTGCAAGCCTAAATGTGATCCACTATGACAAGAGAATAAAAATAATCATGACTGCTATTTATTAAGCATATTACATACTAGATTCTCTAAATATGTTTTGGTATTCTGTGGATGGCAGATGCTGGGGTTGAGAGAAATAGTCGCTTGGCCAATATCACACAGTAAGTTAGAGGCAGAGCCAGGAATTGAGCCCAGGTCTCCCTGGCTCCAAGTCCAGTATAAACCAGCTGCCATGGAGTTCAAGAGGAGGTGGAATCTGAGCTAGCCTGGGTGGAGTTTTGACAGAGGGATGTTCTAGGCCAACGGTACCACATGAGCAAAGAACCAGAAGTAGAAAAACCTGAACCTATATATAGTCTGAGGAGTTTGGGAAGAGCTGAGAGAAGGTATGTGTTAGAAATGACAAATAAAATGGGAAATTTTTGTTTCAGCAAGATTGTGGACGTCCTCGATTGCTTGACTGAAAAGAGTGTGCTTCATTCAGGAGGCCTTGGGAAGCCAGGGAAGATCTTTGAGCTCCAATCTTCTTATTTGTCCCCACTATCAATATCAGAGTACTTAGTGCACACTACACGTTTGATGAGTGAATGAGTGATCAAACCTTTAGAAAGATAAATCGGAAAGTCCTGTAGTAGCTGGACTGCTGAGGGATCCTGGTGGCCAGAAGGCCATTGAGGAGACCGTTACAGCCGTCTGAGCGCGAGCAGGCTCGTACCTGAACCACTGGAGGCTGTGGGACGCAGGACAGGAAGCTGATAAACAGTTTGCGAATCGTGGGAAGAACAGGGATTCTTCAAGGAGCATGGACTACTTTTATGATCAGGAAAATTAATAGAAAAAGAAGCAAGAAGTGTGACCACCCATGCTTTTGTGATTTTGACTTACTCTTGTGGAGACAGAGCTTCTGGCGAGCAGGAGTTTTTCTGCCCTCTGTATTGCTGCTGCCCAGCCAAGGGCCTGCCATAGAACAGGCAGTGTTTGTGGAATTAATTGTTCAATGATTAATGTGTTACCATTCTTTGTTTACTGGAATGGCATTATTAAGTCATCGCTCAGCCTTTTCTTTTCCAAATTAAATAGCCCATATTATTTTAATTTATCCCAAAGCATTTTAAGCAGACACCATTTGCCAAGCCTCATGTATCTTTATGTGTTAAACTGCTTTTTCCTCCCCAGGTTCAAGGGCAGACGGGGTTTTTGAGGAGGATTCGCAAATTGACATAGCTACAGTACAGGATATGCTGAGCAGCCACCATTACAAGTCATTCAAAGTCAGCATGATTCACAGACTCCGATTCACAACTGATGTACAGTTAGGTAAGTGTGTCAACTTTCTATCAGTGGTCAATGTCGAAATAGGGAAAGAAACAACATACAACTTTTATGTGACCTGAATGACTAACGGTAATTTGTTTTCAGAGAAGATGTTGAAGCAGTGAAATTTAAAGTAACTCCTTTTTCCCACCTGAGTGCTCTGTCTTGTCTTCTTTTTTATGAAGCAGAATATTAGAAATAGAACTAACTTGAGACTCTTTGCAAACTGATTGACTTACGTGAAGTTCCATAATTTTCATTCTGTAATTCTCCTACATCCTATCCTTAGAACTGCTTTGTAACATTGCTACTTGCCTTTTCTTACTCCATGAATCCATTCCTTATTCATTCGTGCCTTTATTCGGGAAGCTTTTTAATGACCTCAGAAGTTATATTTGGATCCTCACCAGATAATCTAGAACTAAAATTCAATTAATATTTGGGGTTAATTTGTTTCCAGTAAGTGCTAAATTTCTGTTTTGACTTAAACCTAACAGAGGTAGAAAAAGTGTCATAGTAGTCAGCAGAATATGAATACGCCAACATCATCACCATCCTCATGGCCGTCATCTATAGGTATGTGCGTGTATTAGGCACTGTGCTCAGTGCTTTACATGCACTACTAACCTACCTAAAAGGTAGGTATTTTTACTGTCTCCATCTGACACAGAAGGTAAATGAGGTGCAGAGAGGTGAAGTCTCATGCCCATGCTCACACAGCAGGTAGGTAGTGGTATCAGGGGCAGAACCCTGGTCTGGCCAACTGGAATGCACGTGCTGCATGAAAGAGGATGATGGGAGGGCAGGGGAGCGGGTACAGGTGCCAGACTTACCCAGTCAGGGAGCTGAGCTACTCCTGGGCTCTGCCGAGACCTCTGCCACACTGCCTCTTCCTGGGCTTCGTTTGCTTCATGCGTAAAGGGAGAAAGTTTGAATTCTAACTCTAAGGCTCACTAATGTTATGTTCCTCACAAATGTTTTGTAAATGTCTCATAATAAAACCTTTTCTAATGTGGGCATTAGTGTGGCTAATTTGTAATAAGTCTCAAAAAGCTCTCAAATATTCATCCCAACTTGACCGACAGGAGCTTGAGATATGCTGACAGTAGCTTACTAATTAATAGATGAGCATCAGAATCACATCTGGTTTAAATTGTGGCTCTGTCGACAACCAGCGGTATTAGGCAAGTGTCTTAATCTTTCTGAGGCTTGATTCCATTCTGTTTAAATGGGAATATCAGTGTGCCAGCCTCTTAGGATTGCTGTGGGGAATGAGTCAGATACTCCACTTAGCTTAGCGCAGGGCCTGGCAGTTGGTAGACTGTAAGTGAGCTGTTAGTGGAGAGGCAATAGAGTGGTAGCTTGGAGGACAGACTGAAGAGTTAGAAGCCTGGGTTCAAACCCCGGCTCATTCATTAGCTGTATCAACACAGTCAAGTGATGCAGAGCCGCAATCTCCTCCTCTGTAAGATGAAGATAATAGTCTCTGTCTCATAGATAGGGTAATTACGGGGATGGAAAGTCATTATCACACGCGGAGTACTTAGAAAGTACTTAGAAAGGTGCATGGCACATAGCAAGTGCTCAGTAAACAAGAGCTTTTAAGATGATGGTGATTCTGACAGACTAAATAGATGAATTAGCACCCAGTATCTGAATTGGAACACACACAACCTACCTTTTTTCCCCCTCCGTAAACCTCTTTCTCCCTCCTCACAAAAAAAACCTCTAAAGCGGTAAAAATTGCTTATTTAATGTTAATTCTTAAAACATAAAGTTCTTCAGCATTGTTCTTCTAAAGATGCTTTTTCTGGTATCTCTCATAGAAGTAAAATTAATAAGGCTGCTCAAAAACAAGCCAGATGCCCAAAAAAGGGGGAGAAAGCACATGTTGTATGATTCCATGTATATAACGTTCAAAAGTACACAAAAGTAATATGTAGAAGTAATGATAGTGGTTATCCTGGAGAGTGAAGAGGCTCTAGTGACTGGATGGGGGAGCATCTGGGGTACTGGTAAGGTTCTGTTTCTCGATCTGGGGGCTGATTACATGAGTATGTAGACTTTGTGGAAAAGTCAAGTTATATAAACTCTTGGGATTTATACACTTTGTATGTGTTCAATTAAAAGTTTGCTAGGGCTTCCCTGGTGGCGCAGTGGTTGGGAGTCCGCCTGCCGATGCAGGGAATGTGGGTTCGTGCCCCGGTCCAGGAGGATCCCACGTGCCGCGGAGCGGCTGGGCCCGTGAGCCATGGCCGCTGGGCCTGCGCGTCCGGAGCCTGTGCTCCGCGACGGGAGAGGCCACGGCAGTGAGAGGCCCGCATACCGCAAAAGTTGCTAAAATAAGAATGCTACTCAGACATCATTTGTGTTTGCCTGCAGTTCTTTCCCAGTAACAGAGGGTCTGCTTTTTCTGAGTGGGTCTAGTTTTAAGAAGCCCAGTAAGTAGCCTGACTGCAGTCAAGATAGAGGTCCAGGGTACAAGGTGAGGATTTTCCCAGGTGAGCGTAATCCCTGCTGTTCCCCAAGGTGCAAAGCAGTGCCTTGGAAAGATAACCAAGAGCGAGGCTTCTTTCCCCACATTTTTTCCAAAGGCAAAAAGCCAAACTTGAATTCATCAGATTCTGATCTGTATATTCATTCAAAGGAAAAAGTCCACAGAAGGGTCTGTGCAGAGAGCCCAAGTTCTGCAGGCAAGAATGGGTTTGAATCCCAGCTTTACCACTTGCCTGCAGTGTCAGCTTAGACAGGTCCCTTCCCCTTTCAGCCTTAGTGTTTGTCATTTATGAAGTGGGAATTATAATGTTTACCTTTCAAGATTGTGTATGAAAGTGGCCCATAGTAGCTTATCTTAGTGCTGTTATCATTGTCATTATTATGTTTATTTTGCCTATTGCTTTCTCTCCTAGTCCACCATCTTTTTTTTTTTAACATCTTTATTGGAGTATAATGGCTTTACAATGGTGTGTTAGTTTCTGCTGTATAACAAAGTGAATCAGCTATACATATACATATATCCCCATATCTCTTCCCTCTTGTGTCTCCCTCCCTCCCAGCCTCCCTATCCCACCCCTCTAGGTGGTCACAAAGCACCGAGCTGATCTCCCTGTGCTATGCGGCTCCTTCCCACTAGCTATCGCTCCTTCCCACTAGCTATCGGTTTTACGTTTGGTAGTGTATATATGTCAGTGCTACTCTCTCACTTCGTCCCAGCTTACCCTTTCCCCTTCCGCCTTCCTGTGTCCTCAGGTCCATCCTCTAGTAGGTCTGAGTCTTTATTCCCGTCCTGCCCCTAGGTTCTTCATGACCTTTTTTTTAGATTCCATATATATGTGTTAGTATATGGTATTTGTTTTTCTCTTTCTGACTTACTTCACTCTGTATGACAGACTCTGGGTCCATCCACCTCACTACAAATAACTCAATTTCGTTTCTTTTAATGGCTGAGTAATATTCCATTGTATATATGTGCCACATCTTCTTTATCTATTCATCTTTCGATGGACACTTAGGTTGCTTCCATGTCCTGGCTATTGTAGATAGAGCTGCAATGAACATTGTGGTACATGACTCTTTTTGAATTATGGTTTTCTCAGGGTATAAAAATATGGAACGCTTCACGAATTTGCATGTCATCCTTGCACAGGGGCCATGCTAATCTTCTCTGTATCGTTCCAGTTTTAGTATATGTGCTGCCAAAGCGCGCACTAGTCCACCATCTTGAAAGTATTTACCCAGGTCACTCAAATTAAGTAGTGGCTCTATTGGCAAAGTCACGGTGGAGACTTGTCAGGTAGAAATAGATGATGATAGTAATGCAAGTGTCTCTGCCTAGAGCATTGGATCTCAGAAGTGAGGTGACTGGAAGCTGGTCCCAGTCACCTCTGAATGCTTCCAGTGGCACACATAGCACCCTCTGGTGGAAAGTCACAACTGAGGAACTTCTAAAATATTAGATGTTGTCAGAACATTTGTTTCTGTTATGAATCTAAATTCAGTCTTTACCGTTATAAGCAAAAACTTCATTAATTAATCCTAAGTAATTTTGTGACAATCGGATAAACTGTGCCCACGAGTACTATATCATGCAGTGAATAAATAAGTTCATTTCCTATTCGCATGTAGATGAGCTCAGGTATGTATTAAGACCCTTACTTCCTTCTTGGAAAGCAGATGATAACACCCTTTTCATTCTCACAACAACAACAAAAGGCTGCACACAGTAGTCCAGAAATTCTTTCTTTCTGAAACAGCATCTACTGCGAAGTTCAGGGCAGCAAACATTCTTTATGAGCATTCAAGTGAGCAGCTGGATTCTGAGATCAGTAAATAATTTATTTTATTTCAACTGACTAGCCGGGTGCTTCAGATCTTTCCTGACACTGATGGATGGTCTCCTCTGCTCGTCCATCCTGTGTCAGTCAGAGCAGAGATTCCACTTGCCCCCTGTGGCAAGTTCTTCTAAGTGGTAAGTGTCTGTGTGCGGCATTTACCCAGCAGCACTGCTGATTCCACAAAAAACCACCCGTCCACTCTGAGTGAGTGGTACATGAGAGCGCAGAGCCGAGGCTCGGCATTCCCAAGCTCTGCGGTGCCATTGTAGCGGCCTGCCTCCTGACTGGGGAGTAGGGCCCAGTGTCCCAGTTTTACTGTCTGCTGTTTGTTTCTGGGAAAGTCAGGGGATAAGAGACTCAGACTTTGATTTGCAAGACCCAAAATTACATCAGTTTTCCACCAGACTTTTTTTTTTTTTTTTTTTTAGTCTCAGCATTTCTTTTAATAACAAATTGTTAACTGAATAATCCAGTGATCAGCAGTGTGTTTTAAGTATACTATGGTACAGCCATATATAGAAATGTTATAAAACCTTTGAGAGGAAGCCCTCTCAAAATTTTTATTGAAATGGGAATGTATCAATATGTTAAAATAGAAAAAATACGGTGCTTTGTGACCACCTAGAGGGGTGGGATAGGGAGGGTGGGAGGGAGGGAGACGCAAGAGGGAAGAGATATGGGAACATATGTATATGTGTAACTGATTCACTTTGTTATAAAGCAGAAACTAACACACCATTGTAAAGCAATTATACTCCAATAAAGGTGTAAAAAAAAATAGAAAAAATAACATTCACAGTATGATTTGCAACTATGCAAATATGAGTATATGTACATAAGCACATATATGCCAACATATGTATACGTAAATATATATATATTTAAAAATTCCTCCAAGGAAATATATCAAAATGCTAACAATAGTTATCAATGGGTGGTAAAGTTACAAGTGATTTTTTTTCTTTTTTTCCTGGGATTTTTACAGTGATCACATATGGCTTTTCTGTGGAAAGGAGCTTTTTTCTTTTTTAAAAGCCTTTTCTCTTCACCATATTAAAAAGAGAAATGAATGAAGTAGTGTGTTACTGCCCATCCGGATATATCATATCTTACTGGTTGTCAAGCAGCATATCCTACATCATGCCCATCTCCAGTCACAGGCAGAAAGGACAGAAACTCAGGCACAAACGCACCCCATCCAAATGGCAGTGCATTCACTCTAGGGAGCAGCCTAAGCAGCACGTGCAGCAACTTCAGTTCTCACTCAAACCGCTCCCCATCTCTCACCCAACGTTTTAGGTTGACTTTTTTTTTTTTTTTAATTTATTTATTTTTGGCTGTGTTGGGTCTTCGTTTCTGTGCGAGGGCTTTCTCCAGTTGCGGCGAGCGGGGGCCACTCTTCATCGTGGTGCGCGGGCCTCTCACTGTCACGGCCTCTCCCATTGTGGAGCACAGGCTCCAGATGCTCAGGCTCAGTAGTTGTGGCTCACGGGCTTAGTTGCTCCACGGCATGTGGGATCTTCCCAGACCAGGACTCGAACCCGTGTCCCCTGCATTGGCAGGCAGATTCTTAACCACTGCTCCACCAGGGAAGCCCCCAGGTTTACTTTTTGATGTGATACAGTACTCCTCACACAAGCTGCACGTGGGGACAGACCATTTTAATCCTCTGCTCTATGCCACTCAGTCTGTCCTTGAGGGAAATGCTACCCATCTAGTAAATTTATCCACCAAGCCAGAAATCACCGTCATTCTGGACACTTCTCCGTCATCAACGGAAGCAGACAGGTAAGCCTTGTTGCTTTCTATAATTGGCCAATCCTGCTTGGCAAATGACAGCATATGCTGAGATTTCTCACTCCTGCAGACAATGGTCCACCAGACTTTTATATGAATGAAAAACTTGATTGGAGTCCATTAATGAAACCTGGGACAAAGATCTGATCTTTTTAAATAATAACAGGAAGAATTATAATTTTTAAAAGCAGTTATCGCTTATCAAATGCTTGCTATGTGCCAAGCACTCTGCTGATCACTCTCTTACATGCGTTGTCTCCTGTAATCATAGTACTTTATTAGATAGTACTGATATTATCTCCATTTTTTATTTGAGGAGATTGGGGTAAAGGGAAAATCTAGTAAGTAATGAGGCTGGGATCCGAGACTGTCTGAGGCTGAGGCCTGTGGCTAACAACTAGATCATGCCTTGAATGGGGATCGTCATTGCACTAATACTCTGTATTTCTATCAATATAACAATGTACGGTATACAATGAACTTTCCACCCCATTACCATATTTAATTGACACAGCACACTGACGATGTTATTCCCATTTCATGACAAAACTGAAGCTCGGAGGAGTTAATGAAATCATGCGATGTATATAGAGCACTTAGTGCTTCCTGGCACATAGCTGTTACTTAATAAGTACTAACTCTCTTTCCCTCCCTGTCAGCCATCAGATATACAGTAGGATATCCAGTCCCAGTAGCAGAACTGGGACTGAAACTCAATCCTATACACTAAATCCAGTCCGTCACATGACAGATGCGTCAGTCATTAATAACGTCCCTTCGCCAAGGAAGTGATTACTTCTAGTTGGCCAGTTCCAAAAATTCTGCCATCCCTCACTCTTCTCCCTATCCTAGCATCTGGAGGTCAGTGTCAGCGTAGCACGTGTGCTGCTAGTCCATCCTCCATTCACATTGTTAATCAGTCACTGCACTTCCTCCCTCTGGGCCCAGACCTGACCTCAGAATCATTTCCAGCACAGCCTTTTTTATTTTCTTCACCACGTGGCATGTTGGATCTTAGTTCCCCGACCAGGGATCGAACCCGCACCCCCTGCATTGGAAGCACAGAGTCTTAGCAACTGGACCACCAGGGAAGTCCCATCCAACACAGCCTTATAAGCAGTCCCTACCAATCAGTTGGCGTTACTTCGTTCTTAAGTTGAAATCTATTTGCCATCCATGCTCTGTCAACCTGGAAAACACAGCAAACAAAGCCGTCATTCCTGTATTTCCAAAAAGTATTTTTGGACTATTTCATCTTGTCTGCTTCCCTTCCATGTTGGGCGTAAAAGTACAGGTGCCCTTTAAGTGTAGACCTTGCCTGAGCTTATACCAAGTCGAGATTTTTTTCCATTAACTTGAGCTCCTGTATGCTTGACCATAGGATCAGGCACTAAGACATGGGTGCTACCCAAACATGCCAAGGCTGGCAGGTTGAAGTAGGTTTGGGGAAATTGAATCTAAAAGGGTCAGATGGGGGCTTCCCTGGTGGCGCAGTGGTTGAGAGTCCACCTGCCAATGCAGGGGACACGGGTTCATGCCCCGGTCCGGGAAAATCCCAGATGCTGCAGAGTGGCTGGGCCCGTGAGCCATGGCCGCTGAGCCTGCGCGTCCGGAGCCTGTGCTCCGCAACGGGAGAGGCCACAACAGAGAGAGGCCCGCGTGCCGCAAAAATAAATAAATAAATAAAAGGGTCAGATGGTGAATGCCAGCCATGATCTAAGAAGCCCATAGTATACTATCAATAAGTTCTTGTTGGCTGGCTGACGGAAACTGAATTACAACACACCAGCCAAGGGGCTGCCCATAAACCCATGTAAGACTCAGGCAGAGAAGGTCAAGACATGACCATAGCATACCTCTCATTTATATGGTACTTTAAGGCAGTGGTTCCTACCATGACCGTGTTTCAGACTCACCAACTCCCTGGCCTCATACCAGACCTGCTGGCTCAGAATCTCTCCTTAATTATGGGGTTTGGGAAATGCAATCTCACAGTATTCAAAGGACTTTCTTACCCCTTATCTCTTTGTCCAACGCTTGTTTTTATTTATCGGGCAGGTCAGCCTGGTTTTCCCAGTACAGGGTCTCAGGCTGAGAAATGTTTTGATAGTTGTGCCACTTGTGCTAACTTGACTCCTTCACCTTATCATTTGTCCATATTGACCATCCCTATGTCACCAAAGGAATATGTTACTGAATACATAATATACCATGAATCCCATCTGTGTCATTACTGCATATATAATCTAACATAATTCTGTATAGGATATACAAATTCTGTATAGGGTTTAAAGATTATATTATAAAACAACCTCTACCAGAAGTTTCCATGGTTACCTCCATTATCTCTTCATAAAACAATCCATATGCATAATCATAACACTTGTGATCACAGTAGTTTTTTTAACAAAAGCATCAAGTACAGTAGCACATACCTTAGAGAAAGCAAAGAGATTTCATCTCATAAACAACTCCAAGTTTGTAATGGCTGCCCAGAGCATTGTGCTGAGGTAGCATCTCAAGCTGCATCTGAGGGCAACATAAACTCTGTGATTGATTAAAAATGTCTGCCTTGGGCCTGAGCATGATGAGAGGCAGCATGTTTGCCATCTGTTGTCTTTCCTGGTTTATCCTATTGCAGTTATTATTTAACCCTCCGGTCAGTACCTAAAAGCCAGCACTCAAAGAAGACCTTATCACAGTATTATTTTTTAATATGTACTATGCAAATTTAAGAAACACATTACAACACAAAACTACATGAGTGGAAGCAACAGCTGTGGCCTGGACTTTATTACTCCTCAAGCTCACTCTGGCACTGAAAGTAGTTCATGTGGTTGTATGAATAAAATATTCGCCCCTGTTATTTTCCAATGGGATACCTATGGAGTATAGTTCAAGTAATTACATAATCTGGAAATTCATGTTCTTAAGAAATGGATTGATCTTCCTTCTACTTTTCCATTTCATATTGAATACTAAGGAGATACCCTTCTCCATTCAAAGGCACTAAAACGTTCATGAGGAGACTTGCATCATGTTTAACTCCAGGATCCCTGGGTCCTTGAGTAATTTGAGAATGCAAATTCTAGCATTCTAATATTTTTTTAAATATTTATTTATTTATGGCTGTGTCGGGTCTTAGTTGCAGCACGCAGAGTCTTTTGTTGTGGTGCACAGGCTTCTCTCTAGTTGTGGTGTGCAGGTTTTCTCTCTCTAGTTGTGGTGCGTGGGCCCCAGAGCACATGGGCTCTGTAGTTGTGGCATGCAGGCTCCAGAGCGTGTGGGTTCTGTAGTTGCGGCACATGGGTTCTCCATTTGTGGCACGCAGGCTCTCTAGTTGTGGCATGAGGGCTTAGTTGCCCCACAGCATGTGGGATCTTGGTTCCCCAACCAAGGATCGAACCTGCGTCCCCTGCATTGGAAGGCGGATTCTTAACCACTGGACCACCAGGGAAGTCTCAGCATTCTAGTGTTAATAGTAATAAACTAGCAATAAATTCTAGTATTAAATGATTGTTCTCTCCCTGTTGTGACAACATTTTCTGAACCAAAATTTGGAATAGAGTTTATCAAATCCTAATGAATTTATGAGGTAGCAGGACATACACTATCAAGACTGCCTCCAGAAAATTTCTTTACCACATTAATGCTCAATGCAGTGATCAAGTCAAGGGAAAATCCCCTGACAGGGAATGTTGGAAACTCGAGAGGCTTTTTCTAACTGTATACTTTCCTCTCTGCTCCCAGATCTCCCCTTTTGAGAATTCCTGTTCAGTAATCCACGGTTACTAGTGACAATGTGTCAGGCTCCTCAGATGGCTGAGAAAGAATTAAGAATTGGAAAACGTTGAGAACCACTGGCATAATGGAATTAGTGGGAATCGGATACGTGAGAGTTTGCCAAGGTTCCATATTCTTTTTACCACTTCCTCATCCTTGGCACTTGAGCTCTGACAATGTACTGGGGCCTGGGCGTAGGGACGATCAGGTTTTTCCTCATTCTGCAGGTGATATTATAAATTCTCTTAGGAAGCACAGCATTACTGCTGTGTTTGTGGCGCACGGTCTTTGTTGCTCCGCGGCATGTGAGATCTTCCCGGACCAGGGCTCAAATCCGTGTCCCCTGCACTGGCAGATGAATTCTTTTTTTTTTTTTTTTTTGCTGTACGCGGACCTTTCACTGTTGTGGCCTCTCCCGTTGCGGAGCACAGGCTGTCGGACGTGCAGGCTCAGCGGCCATGACTCACGGGCTCAGCCGATCCGCAGCACGTGGGATCTTCCCGGACCAGGGCACGAACCCGTGTCCCCTGCATCAGCAGGCGGACTCTCAACCACTGCACCACCAGGGAAGCCCTGGCAGGCGGATTCTTAACCACTGCGCCACCAGGGAAGCCCTGGCAGGCGGATTCTTAACCACTGCGCCACCAGGCAAGCCCCTATACTGTCATGCATTTGATCACTGTAAACATAATGCATAGTGAGACAAAGTGGGTCTTTTTAAGCCCTAGCTTGGTAGTATGGGATGTGAATTATGGTTATAGCTGTCATTAATGGGTGACATCAGACAAGTCATATCCCCGCCCTGAGCCTCAATTTCTTCATATGGGAAATGAAAGCCCCAGACTAGGTGATCTCTCATTAAGCCCAAACAGCCTTTGTGTCTGATCCTGTGGGTAAATTCAGAGAAGTATCAAAGACTTCCCTGCCTGCTCTGTAGATGCTATCAATTGGCTGTATAAATTCAGCAAAATCCACTCTGGCTAAGAGTTGTTCAGTGACACTCCCCAGGGCCTTTTCCAGGCTTTCATAGGCTCTAGGTAACCTGAAGACAAGAGGACTGCGGAATTGTATAAAAAGCTACTCCAGGATTTAACAGCAGTGGGGCTTTTGTAGTCTTGGATTCACAGTTGTAGGAAATTGATGAATGAACCACAGCTCATGATGTCCAAGCAAATAAGCAATAACTCAGGAAATACACTGAGGCGTGGAATGTTAAATGCCCTAATTTTTGCCAAACTGGCGTTTCAGCTCCTAGAAGGGTATTTTAAGTGTGCCTTGTCGGGCAGCTGTGCCTTCTAAGAGTCAGCATATAGGAAACAGCTGACATGTCGGAACACACACGGACTGGACTTAGTCCCATAGACCTGGGCTTCAACCCCAGCTTTGCCGTTTCCTAACTTGATTCACCCTGGTCAAGTACATCATTTCACCTTTCTGAGGTCATTTTTAATAATAATTTTGATAATAATTGAGCCTTTATTATGTGCCAGGCACTCTGCTCTTTTGTACATGCTTAGGCCATTCTACCTTCATGACACCCTAGGAGTTGGTACTGTTGTTTCCTCATTTTACAAAGGAAAAAGCTCAGGCTCACCGAGGGAGAAGTAACTTTGCCCAGGATAATACCAGTGAGATCAAGATCTCCAGATTGATGACTTCAGACCTTGTAGGGCAGGGGTTCCCTAGCACAAACGTTTCCACAACTTCCAGATGTGAGAATGTTCTTCCTGATGTTGAATTGAACTCTTGGAGGTTGCTGGGAAGAGGTTTGCCCTCTTGGTGATGGGAGGTTATTGCAAGGATTCGTGGGGATGAGGGCACTGGGCTTCCCAGGTGGACAGTTGTTCTGGATCCCGGTGCTTCCAGTACTGGGGTATAGAGCCAGTCCCAGAGAGAATCACCTCCCACCCCCACCCCAGACTAGCGCCGGGCAGGTCCCTTGTTCCTATCCCTCCCAGGGCTCTCTGAGCTCACTCCCCTGTCCTGACCCTCATCACTGGGTCTGTATCACATCCCTTAGCCCAGTGCCTGACTCCGGGTAACTAACAATAGTCATGAGAAGTAGTCGTATATGTCACTAGCTATGGATTAAGCACTATTCCAAGCACTTTTACAAGTCTTATTTCACTTAATCCTCATAACAAGCCCATGAGGTGGATTTTATTATCATCACCATCTATTTATAGCAACTTTCCCAAAGTCACATAATTAGGAAGTAGGAAAGCTGATACCCGAACTCAGGACTCTGTGACTCCAAAGTCCCCTATTCCTAACCTCTCTGCACTACTGCCTTTAAATGTAAAATGGGCTGCTACTGCCTTCCTGGTAGAGATGTGGTGAGCTCTCATTAAGTTGCTACACACAAAAGGACCCAGCGCAGAGGCTGCCCCAAGTAGGTACCCAGTCTGTGTTAGCAGAAGATGATAATACAGGGCTCATTTCCTCTTATGGAAATCTTTTGGTTAACTAAAACAGACAAGGGTCTCCTTGTGATAACCCTAAACCATTGGACAAATAGTCTCCCCAGAGAGTTGTATATACATTATAGTTGCATTTTTGTTTATTTTGAGCTGTCTTGTTAAGGCAGGATTTATATGCTGGCGTTGATGTAGGACAGCAATCAGGCAGTGTTTTCTGCCTTTGACAGTTGGTGTGATAGTTTGCTTCCAGTGAAGTTTGACTCACTGTATCTGGAAGCTGTCAGAAGTGAGAACATGAAAAGGTCATGACGGATGGCTTTGGATAAGTGGGTTGGGGAGGAGAGCTGGTTAAGGAGACAAATGTTTCCGAGGGGAGGGGCTGACTCCCGCCGCATCGGGCCAGCCCCCATCCTCTCCTCCTCCTCACCGGCTGGGCTGCTGGGGTGGAGCCTCCCCGGGACCATTTGTCAGAGTGGCACCGGGTTGGGCATAACGCAGCTCCTGGGGGCCCTTCCCAGCAGTCCAGCCCCTCAGGGACTGGAGAACTGCTAGGTGGAAGTAGTCTTCAGTTTAGGATCACTTCTCATGATTACCAGTTACAGAATTTAACATACTTACTTCCTCACATTTTAAAAATTGGGAGGGAATTCCCTGGCAGCCCAGTGGTTAGGACTCCACGCTTTCACTGCCAAGGACGCAGGTTCAACCCCTGGTCGGGGAACTAAGATCCCGCAGCTACATGGCATTGCCAAAAATAAATAAATAAATAAAATAAAAATTGGGAAAGAGTACTGAATTCTGGAGTAGAAACAAAGTCAACTTTTAAAATGATGTTTGTTTTTATTTTTGGTGAAATTTCTACTTTGGAAAAATATAGAAAAGGATGTAATCCCACTGGCCAGAGTTGACCACTCTTACCAATATGAAGCATATCCTTTTGATCTCTTTTCTATAAATATTTTTCACCTAGTGTCATAAGAATTTTTCCAAGTCAGAGCTTTTCTTATACATAATTTTTCATGGTTGTATTGTATTCTAACATGGTTGTATTAACTCTTGTTGGCCATTTAAGTTGGAGAAATGTAAACTTAACAAAAGCCAGCTTCCCTTGTTTTCTTGGACATATGTTTATAATTTGAATTACTATAAAGTAGTGCATAAATGACACTTTAAGGAGTGCCTCTGCCTTTCCTTCAGTGACCTTACACAAAAACTTTTCAGAACCATGCTCAGTGGTCAAACAGAAGAATATTGATAGGATTCCATGCTCCAGTTTGCCATGTATGAACAAAAGTAGGTGTACATTTATTGGCACATTTGAATATTATTTGTTCCTTGGTGAAAATTGAGAGAGGAAACTAAAGGCTAGGTGGGCAGAATTTCTTATCACATCTTCTTGACTTAGCTAAATGGGGCCGTGCAGAGCAGTAGAAAGTATCATACCTGGGAACCAGATGCCTCTGAGTACGAACACAGCTTTCCCACTTAAAAGCTCCCCAGCCTTGGGCTTCCCTGGTTAAGAATCCACCTGCCAGTGCAGGGGACACAGGTTCGAGCCCTGGTCAGGGAAGATCCCACATGCCACGGAGCAACTAAGCCAATGCGCCACAACTACTGAGCCTGTGCTCTAGAGCCCACGAGCCCCAACTGCTGAGCCCGCACGCCTAGAGCCCGAGCTCTACAAGAGAAGCCACCGCAGTGAGAAGCCCACACACTGCAACAAAGAGTAGCCCCTGCTCACCGCAACTAGAGAAAGCCCACATGCAGCAACGAAGACCCAACGCAGCCAAATCAATCAGTCAATCAATCAATATCCCCAGCCTTAGACAAGTACCATCATCTCTCCTAGCGTATGTTACGTAAAACACCTCGCACAGTTCCTGCAGAGTAGTGCAGTGGCTGAGGGGACAAATTCTGGAACCAGATTACCTGGCTTTCTTCAAATTCCAGCCTTGCCACTTCGTAGCTGTGTAAACTAGGGCAAGTTACTTAACCTCCCTGTGTTTCAGGTTCCTCATCTATAAAATAGGGAAAAACATAGTAACCAACTTCATAAAGTTGTTGTGAGATTTGAATCAATGCACACAAAGGATTTCTAACCTTTCTGGCAAATAGTTGGTACCAGTTAATGCTTCACTGCTCTTTGCCCCTGACCTGGCCTGTAGTACCAGCCTCCAAACTGGTTTC
The DNA here is from genome assembly GCF_003676395.1 of Aethalodelphis obliquidens. Taxonomy (NCBI): domain Eukaryota; kingdom Metazoa; phylum Chordata; class Mammalia; order Artiodactyla; family Delphinidae; genus Aethalodelphis; species Aethalodelphis obliquidens. The sequence goes on from NW_020837951.1 coordinate 9,933,403, forward strand.
CTCTCCACCAGGCTGCCTCCTCCTGTTTGCTTCCCGGCTGGATTCCACAGACTCTGTCTTCAACAGTAGTGGGCTCTGGGTGTGCTCAGGAAAATGGGCTCCAGCAGTGGGCTGCCACTGTCCAGCAAGAGCGAATAGGGTCCTGTGGGGCCATGTGCCCTGCTTTAAGAAGCCGGACTCACGTATCTCAAGTAGGGTGAGGTTATTTAATGTACAAAAGGATTTTTCCCGTCAGGAAAGATTCCCCTACAGGTTTCTTTAAATAGTGACTCCTCTAGGCAGGCGAGTGTTTTACAGATCATTAACTACTTGACTGAAAGCCTGCAGGGCAGAGAAACTTAAAACTAAAGTGTTGGGAGCCCCTGCCAATTACAGATCAATCCAAAATGAAGATAAAGTATCTCTGAAACTAGAAGTCACTGGGAAAATGTGATTTGATTCAGAAAAAAATCTGATTTACACGCATCTCTTTTGGAACACACCACTTGTTTAAACGGTGTTCCACCTGCCTGCCCGTCTTGAATCTAGTGCGCTTGTCTCCCACATCTTCATCCCCAAACTGCAGGCTTGGGGTTCCCCTCTGTGAACAGTGACTGCACAGTAACCCCAGGAAAGGGTGTCTTTGGGAAAGTGTTCTTGTGGCCGAGCAGAGCTTAGGCAATTGATGCAGAGATACAACCCATAATGGATGAACTATACAGTAAGAATTTGCAGATAAAAATAATAGAAGTTAAAGTGTACTTTACATGATAAAAGAAAGATGAAAGAGGACGAGAGTCTGTTATATCTGAGATGGTTACAAGAGTCCTGCTTTGTGAAGTAGGCTCTGTTGAAAAGATTGATGCAATGGGGAGTGACCTTGGCTTGGAGCAGGAGCTGGTGATGTATGTATGCGCATCCCTCTGCTAAATGGACCCAGATTTGTAGCACTAATATACATGGGAGCCCAGAACCAAACTCACTACGGCAATAAATCAACAGCCACTTTGGGTGTCATTTCTGGTTTATATTCCACTATTGTTCTATCACTTAAATTCATGTCACTATCATCTTTTCATCTGGAACAGTTTTATATAATTTTCCAGTGGAGTTACCTGACAAATCCTATCAAATTAACAAGCTACATTAACAATATTGACTGACTACGGCTTCAGGAGTTGCAGGGCCGTAGAACAAAATTTTAAAACCATGTCTCTGATGATGATCTTTCCCCCTCCCTTTCTGAGAAAGGAATGTGGGGCAGGGTTTATTCCACATAAGAGATCTGCACATTTATTTTGCTCTGCTCGTTTTGACTTTTATAAATGTCAAAACAAGAAGCAGAAGGGAAAAAAAAAACACTACCAGCAACCACGGTGTAAGTACTTTTCTTCTCTCAGGGAACTATAGAAATGTCCAGATCTTTAACATTTAATGACCAAATTGGAGGGAAGAGTGTAACTGGGTAATCTATTTTAAGTGAAATGTAATAAAATTGGTCTCCTGATACATTCTCGCCCTCCTGAAATCATCTAGACCTGGACGTCCAGAGTCAATTGGGCTTATGACGTTATGCCTAATTGAAATACGGTGTTCCTGAAATATGTCTAATGACAAATTCCAGCGTTCGATTAATAAAAAATACCAATTGTTCGTCTTTTCCAAAGACCACACGGTAATGACCAGGGTTAAGCAACTGAACTGCAGTGTCTCCTTCAGACAGCAGGCAAGACTCTTCCGTAGTCTGTCCAGTCTCCTGCCTTTGTCTGACTGCTGTTTGGGATTTCTTTATTCATAAAGTAAAATAGAGATGAATGGAGTGTGTGGCAGAACTAATCACTAGGATATTGTTTGTTTTCTTTTTTAATTTTAAATTTGGTCTGACTGTGGTCATTGTGTTCTTTTGATTTTTGTTTTTTAATTTAGCTGTTTCTTTTATCTGCCTTATCTTATGGCCTACTAAGTTTTCTCACATTATATTTTAAAATTTCTAAGTGTGATCCATAGGGTGAAATATGTTAATTCTGGTTGTCTTTTCTGTTTCAGTATGAACTCTTGATTGTTTTAATTATTTCTTATATTTTTACTTCGTTTTGCTTTTTTTCACTTTGAGCTTGACCTTTAAACTGTGGCCTAAAAATTAATTAGTTTTAAGATTCCATCTGGGGTCCACTCTGGAAGGATATTGAAGGGTTTTGTTTCATTTCATGAACAGATTCCTCGATTTTCAATAAAAGGAAAAAGAGAGCATCTAGCCAAAACCTTTGTGTCAGGCTGGGCACCTTCTGCTTGGTGATATCAGGAGAGCAATTGCTGTGTGTTTCCGCAGTTATCCCAGGACACTCTCGATCCCTGGCATTACCTTGGTTCTCCTAACACCTTTGCTCCCAGTCACTGCACAGTGTGTTATGTCTTTCACAGCTCTGAAAATGAAACCTGAAGTCCCTGTAGTTAATGTTCTGGATTCCTGTTAGAAAGTCTTTGTTACATAAAGTGCACACCCAGTGCTCTCTCTCCATCGGTGGAGAAGCAGTGACCTCCACAGCCTGAAGCCAGGCTCCAAGACTTGAACTTGGAATGTTTAATGTGAAGGATCCTTTGATCTTCCTGTGACTTCCTTTAAATACCGTAGGGATAATTATTTAGTGTCAGAGAATTATTTAGTAAGAGAGAGAGATTTTTCCTATTTTTAGTGTGCAAAATTTTTCCAGATCAGAAACTCTTCATTGGTAGCCTAGGTATTTAGGCATAGGTGATGTTACAGCTTTATCTGTCCAACCCAGATCTTCTAATGCAAAACAAAACAAAACAGAGACCACTGATCAAAATTGTTTAAATGAACCTTATCTCATAGTAACTATATTTCATTAACAAAATGTAGATAAACTCTATATTGTATCTGTGTTATATCTAAGGAGGTAAGCTTCTTAATACCTTTTTATATGGTTTTTGATTGTTCCCCCTCCCCGGCTCCAACCCCAGCTCACCCACCTGGGAAACCAGACTGCAACTTCTCTGTGCCATTTGGAATCTCCTTATGTCTGTCTTAGGAAGCCTATGGCATTCCCCAAAGCCCTAGAAAGAGCTCATGTTCATGCAATTTAGGATTTATAAGACAGGTCAAATGATTACACTGAAATCACTTACACCTTGTACTTCTTGTGGCTTCTTTTTTGTCCTCCCCTTGGCCTTACAGGTATCTCTGGAGACAAAGTAGAGATAGACCCAGTTACGAATCAGAAAGCCAGCACTAAGTTTTGGATTAAGCAGAAACCCATCTCAGTCGATTCTGACCTGCTCTGTGCCTGTGACCTTGCTGAAGAAAAAAGCCCCAGTGAGTAGTCCCTTTTATTTATGTCTCCTTCCGCTCTTCCTCCCTTCCCTTCTGCGTGCTGGGTACCAGGAGAATATATTGCCACTGTGTCCTTTTTTCCTTGGGTCTGTTTAATTCATTACCAGAAATTTCTTTTAATTAAATGGGATTGTATTACGGTGCCCAGAGCCTGACATGGGCCCCTGTTCTGTTCAGTCTTGACGGCAGTAGAGAACCTCACAGTGGTTCCTGACCTCAGTAGCCCCCCGCTGAGGGCTGGGGGCACAGGGGCAGATTCCTGACGGGAATCTGCACTCACCAGAGCCCTCATTTCACTTTGTGCTCCTTTCCCCTTCCCGTTTGGGTACTGGACCTGTCAGACCTGGACCTGCCTTCCTTCCTTGCCAGATCGAGGGAAGCTGGAGGATTTCCTGTGGTGGCTGAAGACTAGATTAGATATCCATCATGCCAGAGGTGTCATCACCCTCCAGATTATTGGCAGCTGCATGACCTACCAGCTAGTAATTAAACTCCTGCCTGGTCCTGCAGAAGAGATCACTGCTGGGTTGGCATTCCTCTGTTTAAATTATCAAAGTAGATATAATCTGGGTGTATATTTTAGCGTATTATATTTTTGCAGTTAAGTAATTGAGTGTAGGCTTTAGATTAATCATTTTTAGGGCTTCAGTCCCATCAAGAGGCAGAAAGGACACAGATTGCAGTGATATTCCTCCAGGGAAGAAAGGATTTGTTAGTTGCCTGGAGAAGGCTAGAAGACAGTGGTTCTCAAATCCAGTGCGTTACCAGCACTGCCTGCAGAGCCTGTTTAGAACGCAGCCACCCAGGACCCACACCAGTAGGTTCTGATTTAGTAACTTGCAGTGTGACCTAATAAGCACCCAATTTGTGTTAATCCCCTTTATTCTAGTGTCTGCTAAATTGGGGAACAAATATAAGGAATGACATACTTAAAAGGAACAGTAAGAAATCTAAAGGCCAGCAAGTGTCTATAATATGGCTCACATTTTTGAGATGAAACTGATTAAACAGGGGCTTAAAGAACAAAAACTCGGCCTGCGGACTGGGCGCATATGCCACTTGGCCTCATTTATGGTTGGGTATTTAATTGTTTTGTCAAATCCAGCAGTGCTGGGCTACATGGTCTCCTCTTTTCAACTCATTAGCCTACAGCTTAGCAAGAAGGGAGAACATAGTGGTGCAGGGGAAAGGAGTAAAGCCATGCCCACCTCACTTCCCACCATTCCTGTCATCCCAGTGAGGCCTCGATGGCTTGCAGAGGCAAGATGGTTGCCAGAAGGAGTGGTGAGAAAATCGCCTGCTACTCTTGGGCCCTTGCCCCAAGGCGGCCAGATTCCGTCTGCCTTTAGATAAACATCTTCTTCCTAATCCTCTCACTCCAGCCAGTCAACCAGTAAAAATTTCATTGTTCCAGCATCTTTCTTCCCAAGAACTCAGAATGCTTTGAAAAGTAACATTTTATAAATTCTCCATGTCTCTGAGAAATGAAAGGCAATCACTTACACATTGCATAGGGGGATAAACTGGAGTGGAGAGGTTAGAGAAAGAGCTAGAAATAGGATTCAGATTTCCCTTACATTCACACCAAGACACTCACTGTGTCCAGGGAGGGCTGTGATTCAGGCACCAAACGGTAAAGGATGTAACACACCCAACCTAGGAGGGAATGAAACAGATGCACAGCTACCACCTTTCTGTTGCCTCTTAAGGTCATTCAGTCAAAAAGTAATGTAATTATCACACATCTGTGAGAGCGAGGCCAAGTTCCAAGCATTAGGGATCCAGAGCAGATGTGGGCCCCACCATTTCAATACGACTGTATTGACAGTCGAACAGGAGAGTCTTTTGTCGTAGTCTTAGACCCACTGAACGGTTCTGTGTAAAAACCGCACATGTAGGTTTTATAGAGGTTTCCCCCCTCTCACTCTGGCCCCAGAGATCTAGAACTATGACACTTTCCTGAACAGAGAGGCACACTGCCTGCCCCAGTGAGATACTTCTGAGTCCCCGTCCCCAGCACAGCACTTTCAGACCTTGTCCCTCAAAGCTCTGGGTTCTCAGGGGCCAGGGTGTGTGTGTGTGTGCGTAGGGCAGAGTTGGGCATGAGGCCTCCCCTTCAAACAAAGGATTCTGCATTTAATCCCTACCAATTTGGGGATCCTGCACTTAAAAAGTCAATTGATAAAAAGGATTTTGCTGTTTTCAAAAAATGTTTGAAAGTTGCAGGCGCACAGAATAAAATTCAGACTCCTCAGCACAGCCTTTACAGATCTTGACTCCTCCAAGCTCATAGCCCATAATTTCTCATCCTGAACTTGAGCTGTGGTCACTGTGACCACAGTGGTCACTGTGAACTACTGGCACACGAACACACCTTGAATTTTGTGCTTCCGCTTTTCGCATTGCCAGGAATACACCTCCACCCTGACCCTCTCTTTAATTCATGGACACCTCAGTTTCCTCACACCCGGCCCACTCATTTTTCAAGATCCAGCTCCAGTGTCAGACTCTCTCTGTAATTTTGCCCCCAGGTGTTTGCACACACCTCTGGTAAAGCAGCTCACACACTGAGCTGTGTTTATTTGAGGTCTGACCCTGTCTCCCACCCCCATCTCCATGCTGAACTCATTGACCAGAGACTGGTTTCTGTATTTTCGTTCCCTAGCACAGTGCCTGCAGGGTTGTCCTCAGTGAATGTCTTGAAATAGAACTTAATGAGGCCAGAATTGAGAAACCGAAAGTTATTCAACATAATTTATGTTGTAAAGTGCCCAAAACAAAGATGTATTAAATGAATCAGCTTGATGCTATTATTTTTTTTATGATTTCCAGTATCTTCATCAAATTAATTCATTGACTTAATCTAAAAAGTTCATCTTCAAGAACATCGTCAGACCACAGAATTAATCTATGCGGCTTCTTCTTCTCCTTCTTTTTTTAAAGGATTAATGGTAACCCTTTTTATCTTTTGTGTCTGTTGAACCTTAGAAAAAACTTATTTTAACAGCACTAAAGAAATGAAAGTCACTATATTTCATAAGTTTAGCCTGTGATCTTTATCAGCATAGTGATGTATGTTTGTAGTTGAGTTTACGTCAAAAATTCTTGGGGCCTTCTTAAACGAATTATGGCAAAGAGAGAGAGTCTAGAAGTAGATAAGGTTTTTGATTTCTGCAGTATATTTCCTTTTTCATGTTTTTATCTCTCATAACACAAGTGTCTTGCCGAAGACTAGAACGTGTGACCAACTGGAATAATTTAGTTGTGAAAACAGAGCAGACATGTTATTAAACAGCCTTCTTTACAAAAAGGCATTAACTGTTGGGAGGATAATGAAGTTGTCCCCAGTCTTACTTGAGACATGTTTGTCAGAATTTTGAACAGAAAAGAAACGGTTTTTAAAACCTCAAATATGGCCAGTTTGCAGTGTTTATTGAAAAAGCCACTGTCAAACCATTAATTTGGTCGTCATAAAGAACACAACTCAAGTTTAATTGATGCTGTATCCAAAAAGTATGTGAATAGCTGACTTGGCAAAGGGACTGAGCATTAGAGCGCCTGCAGTGAAACACGTAATTACATATATTGTGGAATCAGAAAGACCCAGACTCTGAAGCCATACTCCATAAATAGCAATTCTATGGCTCTCTTTCCTTCCCCTAACTTCTACCTCACAGGCCGTGTTCTCATAGGGAAGATTTATTGCTCTGTCCCTGTGAGTGTTTAAGACCTGGAACTTAATGACTAAATAGATACATGCCTTTAAAAAAACTGTACATATAAATATGGACTCTTACAAAAGTTAGTTGAGAAAATCAGTGTGTCAACGGCCCTGAGAAATTAAGAACACATTCTGCCTTAATAGATTAAAAAAAAAAAAAAAAAAAAGCTGTACGCTGCCATTATTATTCAAATCAGTGATTTCTAAGTCTGATTTTGCCACTCCTTAGGATATCTTTTGCTGTTTGAAGGATGTCACAAACCTCTAAAAGATGAATTAATTCTAATTTCATTTTAACTGAACAAAGACGTATACATCATATAGGAGAATGTTTCCATCAGAAACGACCATGGTTAAATTGTCTCAGAAATAATTCTCCATCCTTATACAGGTCTAGATGTAGGCTTTAAATGCAGTGGACACTCTTTTTAAGTACTAGCCTCAAATTCCAACACTGAAACAAAAGAAAGGGATCTTTCTATGAAATTAGCACCCGTCGGGGACTCCTGGGCTGTATTTAAATAAAGTACCAGACTTAAGCGTGCCAGGTGTGGTTTTATCGTAAGAAGGTCGTGCAGGTTTAGAGTCTTTAAAGGAAGCAGCCTATCATTAAGAAATCATATAATAAAGTAGCTGTCGTCTTTATAGCTGAAAAGAGCTCTGTATCTCAATTAAGTATAGATGATCTAAAATCTTAAGGAAGTAACGTAATAGAGGTAACCTGATTACATTCTCTTGCAATAGTATAATTTAAAGGAAATCGGATTCTGTTGATGCTGGTTGTGTTGGTGGGGGGTTGTTTGTTTGGTTTTTTTGGTCCAAAACACTGTTTGGATTCAGGGCAGGAGCTCTTTGAGATTGTGAGTTAACCACAACTGCAGGAGACTCTTAGGCCCTCGTGAATAGAACCTGCTTGATATTTGAGATGAGATTCAGTTAAGGTTATGAGTTAAATTAGCTGGGTTTATTGGTGACCTCCCACTTAAATGAATCTTTCTTTTCATAAGTACTTGACAAGATCTGTAAAGTAGTGTATTTAATCTACTAATTAAATTAAAGCTACTGAATAATGATTTGTCCACATTGATTTAGCTTAAATAGAAAAGACCAGCATTGTTGTGATCTTCAGCAACCTTAATGGCCGAGCCAGTTAGACACAAAGGCCTCTTGTGTTTTATAGGTCAGAAGGACATAGGTAAGCCCAGGCTGTAATTGAATTGCCTGCACTGCACCCTGCAGTTGCAGATTTCCTTTGCCTTCCCGTTCCATTGTTGCACTGGGGCTTAAGAGAATGTTAACGTGGTAATAGGCACAGGGCCTTCCCCATTATACGTCTTGCTATCGAGCGGTTCTGCATGACTAGTTAAAGAAGATGGCAAGAAGATTAATGAAAGCAGGGCTAATACAGAAGGGGGTACTTTTGCAAGACTTCTACCGAGGAGATATTAGAGCTGAACCAGAGCTTGGCTTTTTCTTTATCCTGTGACCTTTGAACCTGCCTTACTGTTGAGAGCTGCCAGGGAAGTCGACATTTTGATTGATGTTGGTACACGAGTCAGTCTTTCCCATTGAATTCCACATCTGCACGAAAATAGCTTTTCCAGCAGAATTCATACTGGCTACAAGTGATAGCCAAATTGATGGCCGAAATGCTTTTATGTCGTTTGCATTTAAACCTAAAGGTATTTGATGGTTTAATTCAGTATCCAGTTTTCATAGATTATAAGCATTCACTTATATGTTTTTTTTTTTTTTTTTTTTTTTTTGCGGTACGCGGGCCTCTCACTGTTGTGGTCTCTCCCGTTGCGGAGCACAGGCTCCGGACGCGCAGGCCCAGCGGCCATGGCTCACGGACGCAGCCTTTCCGCGGCATGTGGGATCTTCCCGGACCGGGGCACGAACCCGTGTCTCCTGCATCGGCAGGCAGACTCTCAACCACTGCGCCACCGGGGAAGCCCCACTTATATGTTCTTAATGGGTTTATCAACTCATGGTGAAAGACCAGTATTAAAGAGTATTCAAAGATTTGCAAACAGAGCTCCAAGGAGGCTTTATGGAGGAGTAAAAGCAGTCATCAAACAAACCCTTCACCATTCTTAGAAAAGAAAGATCAGTCAGTCTGAGGGCCCAGGCAAACTGACTTGGAGGTTTTTGTAAATAAAGCAAAGTGTGTGTTTTTGGAAAGCTTTCCATGGGGGAGTCTGAAACCTTGCCTCCGCACCCCACCTGAGCCCCAGCTTAGAGGCTGTCTTGATCCATCCAGATGCTGGGTTCCCTGACCTTGACCTTGGGACACTAGCATTCCATCGGAAAGGGATTGTTATGGTCTGCTTATAAGACAATCCAGTGCAGGCACGAACCTCTTCATTTGTTCTCACTAATTTTGTTACCTTGTTTGTGGAGCTGCAGGCCTCTAGCGTGTGTGCATGTGTCTGTGTGCGCATCCCCCACCCCTTCTCCCAACAAAGGAGAGCAGGGAGACTGGGAAAAGGACTCAGGTTTTGTACTGAAATCAACTTGGGCACATCACAGCCCATACACTGAATCCTCTGACCACCTGATTTCTTTTCTGCTTACTTGACAGGGGTAATTCCAGCAGAGAACACACACACACACACACACACACACACGTTGACGTGACAGGTATTCCAGTTCCTAGAGGAGAGGTACCCAGGAATTTTGTCATATTCTCTAGATGCTCGTGAGAATGTGTGAGAGGGAAATGAGGGTGAGCATTCAGCTACCGCTGGGTGAAAGAGCTGTACCCCAAGGTGGGTGGGTGGGTGAGTGTCCATGGCCGTGCTGGCGTACTCTATGCCTCATAAGGTGCTTGCATTTATACTCACATCCTAAGGTTCTGTCGACTCCCAGGGGGTCCAGGCACTTCAGACATCAGGTGGGCAAGCTATGCTGTGTTTTTATTCTCTGACAAGGACTTATTTCATAAGTTCCAGATCAAATACGGTAGGTACTGCTCGATTACAGAGCACAGCAGACTCTAACGTGTTAAATGCCCCAGTTATTGAACTGCCTTTTCACAAGGGTACTCTGGAGCACAGTCAGGAGCAGGCAGAGCCTCGTCCTTCTAACAGATACGTTTCCCAGCCCTATTAAAAGGGGTCTTCATCTGTCCTGTCAAAGGGAGTCTGCTGGGGTTTTTTAGTTTAATTACACTATCCAATTAAAACTCCTTGCTGCATTTGGATGCGCCTCTCCCTGGGCCTGAGTGGAGATGACATTTACAAGGCTCGCCTTTCAAGCAGACAATAGTGTGATTGATGAGGTGCACGTTCAGTGAAGGAGGCGAGTGCCTGTGGAAGTGCCGCTTAGTGCATTTTGATTTATTTATGATCTTCTTCCAAAACAAGGGAGCTGCTGGGAGATGGGTTCTAGGCAACAGGGGGGCCACCTCAGTTTTTCCAAGTGTGTGGGAGGGAAAGAAAGACCTGGCGTGTGCCACAGGATAAAGGTGGAGAAACACTGTAAGCGTGAGGCCAGCTTGCATCATCGAATGCCAGACTGCATTCTCAGGTTCTCTGACCCAGTTTGGTTTACAGTAACCTCAAGCTGTGATCTGCTGTTAAATAGGCCATCACTGTGTTTCAGGGAACAGTTGCTGCGGCTGGATAACACTGGCCAGACCCCTGAGAACTTAGCCTGTGGGAGCCAACTCAGCATGTGTCCCGTTGACTGACCTGGTCATTATTAACTGACACCTGACGTTTGCACTGGACATGCCTAGTTATGCTCCCAGCTGCATCCTCCAGCAGTCCGGCAGCTTCTGTCCAGGGGCTACAGTCAGTGCTCAGTGGCTCTTTCTCTCACTCTGCCTGAACTACACTGAACATTTAAAAGTTGCTTCTAGGGACTTCCCTGGTGGTCCAGTGGTTAAGACTTCGCCCTTCAACGCAGGGGGTACAAGTTTGATCCCTGGTTGGGGAGCTAAGAGCCCACATGGCTTGCGGCCAAAAAAACATAAAACAGAAGCAATATTGTAACAAATTCAATAAAGACTTTAAAAATGGTCCACATCATGGGACCTCCCTGGTGGCGCAGTGGTTAAGAATCCGCCTGCCATTGCAGGGGACACGGGTTTGAGCCCTGGTCCGGGAAGATCCCACATGCCGCAGAGCAACTAAGCCCATGCACCACAATTACTGAGCCTGCGCTCTAGAGCCTGCGAGCTGCAACTACTGGGCCCGCATGTCACAACTACTGAAGCCCGCGCACCTAGAGCCCGTGCTCCGCAGCAAAGAGAAGCCACCGTAATGAGAAGCCCGTGCCCCGCAACGAAGAGTAGCACCCGCTCGCCACAACTAGAAAAGGCCTGCATGCGGCAACGAAGACCCAATGCAGCAAAAAAATAATACATTAAATAAAATTTTTTTAAAAAGTTTCCTTCAATTAAAAAAAATGGTCCACATCAACAAAATTGAAAATATAAAATAAAAGTTGCTTTTGGAATTTGGAATCAGCCAAGAGCAAGTGAGGCTCTAACAAAGAGATACGGAGGCACATTGGAGAACTTCTCAAAGTTGTAGTGAAAAGGCAAACCCAGCAACTTGTTCTTAACCTTCTATTCTGTGTACCCTCAGCATATGATAGATGGGACCACTGTGCTTGTCTCTGTAGTTCCTGGAAAAGAGGTGTTTAGTACAATGTGTGGTCTCTGGAAGGGTCAACATTCTGAATTTAGGAGGCAGGCAGTTCTACTCTGAGCCCTAGACGGATGATAAAAACCTTCCCATATTCATTATCAGGTACTACAGTTGCTCATGGGAGCTGTTGGGGTCATGTTTGCTCACTGCATGACATATAAGAATGTCTCTGTTTATGAAGAAAATTGGCTGGTACTGAGACACTCAGTGGGTTTTCTTACATTCTGTGTAACCTTTCTTCATTTTTCCCTAAGACTTACTAATAAATGAGAAAGAATTTCCTTGTGTTGATTGGAATATTGATATCTGTTAGAGTAGAAAGCATTTCGGGGATATCATCTTTTTATCCTCCTGGGAGAAGCCGCCTTTTTGCTATTGAATTTTCACTTAATTGTTGACTTGGGCCTTATAGACCCATAATAACAAAACAGTTATGTAGGTATAATGGAAAGTTTACAGACATTTACATTTTCCTAGATTTTAATTACCATTTCCTCAAATTCTTTTTTTTTTTTTTCTTGGTTGTAACATCAGAAGAGATCCGAATTGAGAAGAGGGTAAGGGCAGAGATTGTTTCCTACTGAAGAAATCTGTGTGAAGATTTCTCAGCTGGATAAATGATTGGAAGAATCTGTTTCCCTTACCTCCTGCCAAGCTCCAAACTGTGTTTTCGTAATAAATAAATGGAGTGCTTAGATTTTAAGTTATTCTTGTAGACATGGAAAAAGTAAGCCATTCTTTCATTAAATTCAAAATATGTATTGCTTACAAGACTCCCATAGGCAACTTCCAGGACAGGGTAGCTGTACCCAGATTAGCCCTTCTATCATAAATGACTGGAAGACTGCACAAAATATAAGAAACTGTTTGCAGACATTGAAAAACAGGCAGTACGGGACAGTGAGCCCTGAGAGAAGGGCAGCAAATGAGCTGAGACCTACTATCACTTCAGCTTTCTTCCAGGGTTTCCCAAGGAGAGCATAGCAGTCTCACTGACCTGGGAGACACAGATCAGAGTTGGGGGAACTGAAATTCAGCAACTGAAATTAGCAAAATTAAGTATGGAGAGGAGGGAGCCCTACTGAGAATGAGCTCTAGGAAGATGCCTTTTAATCTTCTGTTGTATACTAAGCTGTGTGAGCCTCCTGTGGGATCTCACAAGTCTGGTCAAAGAACAACTACTGGGGAGCTATAAACTAAAGTTCTGGCCGAAACTCTAGTTCATAGCTCCCCAGTAGTTGAAGCATCCAGGACATTTACTAGTAACTCTGGAAAGGCCGTATCTTAGGAGCAAGGCTACACTAGCCCTAGATTAAAGACTGCCTTAATTCTTAATAAAGTTTTAAATGGATTCCTGAAAGGATCAAACTGATCCACATGTAAATTAACTGACTGCCAGAACAAAGCCCAGTATTAGCTAAAAGATGATGACAAAATGCAAACATCCCACACTCGAACGTTCATAGTGTCCAACTTTCAATAAAAAATTATGAGACATGGAAAGAAGCAGGAAAAAATGTGTCCTGTAACCAGGAGAAAAATCAGTCAATAGAAGCAGAGTCAGAAATGGCAGGGATGATAGAATTGGCAGATAAGTACTTAAAAATTCATATTGTAAATATGTTCAAAGACTTAATAACTCAAAAAGAAGAGAAATGGAAACTTTAAAAAGAACCAAATGAAAATTCTAGAGCTAAGAAATACAGTACCTGAATCAAAAAATTCACTGATGGGAGCAAATCAGGAAGATTAGGAAAAAAGGTCAGAGGGTTAGTTATCTATTACCACATGACAAATTGTCCCAAAACTCAATGTCTTAAAACAACAATAACATTTATTTTCTTACAGCTTTGTGGGTCAGGAATCCAGCACAGCTTAGCTGGGTCCTCTAGCACAGGGTCTCTCACCAGGCTGCAGTCAGACTGTCAGCTGGAGCCAGCAAGTGTTCTGACATATATGTAGTTGGAGTCTCAGGGAAGGTAGAGAAAACTGTTCCAGATTTGATTTAAAATATCAATCCACCAATCTTGGAAGTCTAAAGAAGGCCAAACAGGATAAATACAGAGAAAACCACATCAAGGCACATCATAATCAAATTGCAGAAAACCAATGATAAAGAGAAAACTCTTATGAGCATCCAGAGAAACCAAGATAAGAAGTATTGCTGACTTTTCACCAGAAATAATGCGATCCAGAAGACAATGGAGTCAACCTAGAATTCTATACTTAGTGAAAATATCCTTCAGAAATGAAGGTGAAATGAAGACATTTCCAGACATTCCAAAAATAAAAGAATTTGTTGCCATTAAACCTTTACTATAAGAAATATTGAAGGCTGGAGGGGAAAAAAAATACCAGATAGAAACCCAGATCTACCCAAAGAAATCAAGCGTACTCAAAATGTCACCATTAGCAACTATACAGAATGAACAAAGAAAAAGGAAATAAGTGAGACCTCTTTGAGTGGGGATAGACAAACTCTGGCCCATAGGCTAAATCCAGCCCACCACCTATTTTTGTATGGCCTAGGCACTAAGAATAGTTTTTAACATGTGAATATTTGCAATTGATTTGATGATATGGAACATTAACTTTGAACTCCATTTAAGTGAAATGTTATCCACCCCCCCCAAAAAAAATATGTCCTTCTCAGAAGTAACCTGTAGTAACCCCAGAAAATACATTTGATGATTATATTTTGAATTTTGTCAGTTAAAAATGTAGAAATTCTCTTTCTCTTGTTATATAAGTATCTATAAAATATCCTTAATTTTGCCTCTTGGCTCTCTTATCCTGTCTGGAAGAGTTTGTTTATCTTGGAGAGTGAGAGCAAAAAGACAAGGGAATCTACCATGTGCCAGGCAGTGTCCCAAGTGCTTTATATGCACTACTTAATTCTTTTTTTTTTTTAACATCTTTATTGGGGTATAATTGCTTTACAATGGTGTGTTAGTTTCTGCTTTATAACAAAGTGAATCAGTTATACATATACATATATATGTTCCCATCACTACTTAATTCTTGAAACAACCCTCTGAGGTTTATATTCATTTATTTTAGAAGTCTCAGATTGTTGATTTTTATCCTAGGATTACTTAATCTTAGCAAGAACTCTGTGAGACAGATATTATTCCCATTTTATAAATGAGGAAACTGGGGCTCAGAGAAGTTATGTAACTTGCCTAAAGTTATATATAAATGGTAACAGAGGTTTATATTCTTCCCTCTGCCACTGACACAAAGCCAAGTCACTTAAACTTCTGTGCTTTTTGGGTGGAAGAGTATCCCTAGCCCCAACTCAGTCTATGAAGTCTTATTCCTCAACAAATTTTAACCATGCTTCGTTATCTGATTTCTCTTCCTAAAGGATATTAAGTGCAGAAAAATAGAAGGTGGAAAAAGAATTACAGAACTTAATAATAGAGATAGTAGGAAGTTAAAACTAACGAGAGTTGACCAAAAATGAAACAAAACAAAAACTGTTAAAAATCAGTCCAAGAACTCAAAAAGCACAGTAGTATGGTAATAGGGAACTTACTACTATAATATGGAACTTAATATTTAGTGGTGATGTGTAGAGCCTTTTGCAACTCTGAAGAAATCATGATATTCAGTACTTGTAAAGATGGACATGATAGCACGGTATTTATTTTCCTTATACTCTAATACAGGAGGAAATTTTATCATATGGATTTTTTTTTAATTTTATTTATTTTTTTAATTTATTTTTGGCTGCGTTGGGTCTTCGTTGCTGTGCGCGGGCTCTCTCCAGTTGCAGTGAGCGGGGGCTACTCTTTGTTGCGGTGCGCGGGCTTCTCATTGCCGTGGCTTCTCTCGTTGTGAAGCACGGGCTCTAGGCGTGCGGGCTTCAGTAGTTGTGGCACGCGGGCTCAGTAGTTGTGGCTTGCGGGCTCTAGAGCACAGGCTCAGTAGCTGTGGTGCACGGGCTTAGTTGCTCCCTGACATGTGGGATCTTCCTGGACCAGGGCTCGAACCCATGTCCCCTGAATTGGCAGGCAGATTCTTAACCACTGTGCCACCAGGAAAGTCCGATTTAATAGTTTTTACACTTCTCAGTTTTAATTTCTAATATAATAAATATTGATAGATATAGTCCACATGAACAAAAGCTTTTGGAGCTCCTCAGTAATGTTTAAAAGTGTAAGGGGATCCTGAGACCAAGAAGTTTGACAACTGCTGATTTAGGGTCTTGGAAATCATCTAAAAAGCTTGGACTTTATTCTGAAGACAATAGGAAAAGAAACACTGTAGAGTTTTAAGTAGGAGAGTGATATGACCAGATATGTGTTACAAAAGGATGACTCCTCTCGGTAGATGTTTGGATCTGAAGAAGACATGACCAAAAGTAGGAAAACCAAGAAGAGGCAACAGACGGTCAGGACCTCGGTGAGGGCTGTGGTCACAGGATGGGAAGGGATGGAAGATGAATATATGAAAACTATTTAGGGGACCAAATGCTTGGAACTTGGTAAGTAGTGAAGCCTCCAGTTGGGCTAACAGACCTTTAGATTTAAGGGGAAATGTAGAATTCAGTTCTGGATGTGCAACACTGCAGGCCATGTGAAGATGGCAGCTGTACTCACTGGTTGGCTCTGAAAGTCTGGAGAAAGGTCCGAGCCAGATATCTGCTCCGGGATCATCAATATCTGGGTAGTAGTTAAAACCTAAGGGGCAAACCTGACAGAGGAGAAATGGAGTTAAAAGAGATGAGGGTCAAGGACAGGACACCGGGGAAGACCATTATTTAAGAGAGAGATAAAGGACAAGAAGGTCACAAAGGACATATAAGAAACAGATTGACTGGAGAAGTCAGTTGAAAAATCAGTTGACTGTGGCTTCCTGGGAAGAGAGGACTTCAGAAGTATCAGATACAGCTGAGAAGCCAAGCAAAATAAAAGCCGAGAAGTATCTACTGGATCTCTCAACATAGAGGTCGTGGTGACCTTAGCAAGAGTGTTTTCAGTAAATTAGAGGAAGGAGGGAAATCACATTGCCATGGGAGTTTTTATAATCAGAGAGCTTTAATTATGTTTATAGGAAGGAGCCAAAGGGGGCGGGGGGAGGGGGTGAATGACACAGGCAAAAGTGTTAAGTGGATCAGACTCTGTCCCTGCTCCAGAGGTCAAAGAGGTCATCACAGTTACTGGGGCCTCTGCCACCATCGCGGTGCTCGAGAAGGAGCACCAGCCTTTGCCAGTTGAATTACATTGAACTGAAGCTCCTACAGGCAGCTGGGAATGCTGCTCGCAGTGGAGACCAGACCCGGAGGGGGTGTTCAGCCCAGAGACCAAAGCGTCCCAGGCCATCCATTTCCCACTGCAACGAAGAGTAGCCCCTGCTCGCTGCAACTAGAGAAAGCCCGCGCACAGCAACAAAGACCCAATACAGCCAAAAATAAATAATAAATTAAATAAATAAAAGTTATTTTAAAAAAAGGGAAATCCAATGAGAGCTCTCCACCCACTTCCAAGCCAGAGGAACCAGAAAAGATCAGACCCTGGAAACCCATTTTTTTAGAAGTATCCATGCCTGATGTAAAGGAATTCAGAAGGAGTCCAAATACTCAGAGATGTTCTTCATAGGCTTCTCTATAATACTGGCAATTTTATTAGTAACTTAAATGCCCAATGGAAAGATAGTAACATGAACCGTGGCACACACCTACTTGTTGGCAAAAAATACAGCTGTTGAAAAAGATGGTTGTGGAGACTGTGTAGCAACAAGGAAAAGGCTATGCTAAAATGTTAACAACGAAAATTCTCCCCAAATTTTACTATACAATCTGATTACAACTGTGTGAAAACAGACATGTGAGAATGACTAGAAAAGAGACCATGGATGTCATTGTGCCAGGATGTTGGTATTATGGGGGTGGAGTGTGGAAGTTTTTCCTCTGTCCTCTAAATTTCTAGTAATTTTAAAATATATTTTATAATTTTTTAATTGAAAAGGAAAACCAAAAAATTCAAGTTTATTTTTGGCTTTCCTGGCAAGTGGGACACCTGAGGGGTTTTAGACAAAGGTGGGCCTCAGGCTCAGTTTGGAAGTCCCAGCTCTGACCAGTCATTGCCAACCACAGTCGGTGCCCGCAGGTCGTTTAGAAGGGAGCCTCTTTTCAAACAACAATCTCTGTTCCATTTGCAGGGGACATCTGGGAGCACTTCCTTTAGCAGGAGTGTATGCGCTGCTGGCCCTCTGCCTAAGCTGTCCCATCTTGTGATGATAGCAGCTTTTTCTGAATGGCCACTCCCCTCAATTGACCAGAAGACCCTGTTTTTTCAGCACAGCCTCTGGTTTAAGTTAAAACTCGTAATGCAGATGATAAATTACAGCACGAAAGCTCAAAAGTCTCCACTTCTGACACCTGTACTGCTAATTAGTAAAAATACATTTTTACATATCCAGACTTCCATTTCAATATTCAGAGGCGATGTATAGTTTCAGTGCCCTGAGCAAATCTGGATATGTGACCGGGGCTTAGATGCCACATTTTATACCCCATTATATTGCATTTTATTCCTACAGCTCTAAAGCAAGTCTGCTCAAAGAAGGTCCAATTAAAAACCAAATCGTCAGAACTGTGAGGATATTACCGTCAAACATCAGCTCCATCACAGTTGTAAGAATGATGGCCACCACCCACTGAGCCCCCGCTGTTTCCAAGTGCCATGTGAGATGCCTGATGGATGCTGTCTCCTCTCGGGCAAACCTTGGCCTCTGGAGGGACAGTGCCTCCGACCGTCCCACCACTAGAACACAGCAGAATTGGATTTCTTCCCAAGTCTCTGACTAGCACTCACACTTTCCCCCTCTGCATCCCAGGCTTTTGTTATGCCAATTTCCAAACAGAATTTAACAACCCAAACAAAATAATTTGGACTAATTGCAATATTAGACTTTGTATTTTCTTTTAAATCATACTGATACACAGGCTCACCTCAGAGATATTGCAGGTTTGGTTCCAGACCACCACAGTAAAGCAAGTCACACACATTTGTTGGTTTCCCAATGCATATAAAAGTTATAGTTACACTATACTGTAGTCTGTTAAATGTGCAATAACATTATGTCTAAAAAAATAATTTACACACCTTAATTTAAAAACACTTTATTGCTGAAAAATGCTAACCATCATCTGACAGTGCAAGGTTGCCACAAACCTTCAATTTGTAAAAAAATGCAGTATCTGCGAACCACAATAAATGAAAGCACCACAAAACAAGGCATGCCTGGATCATTTTTCTCAACTGGCATTTTTACAAAGACAGTTTACCCCTATGGCTTACTCATTCCCTGTGAAAGGTGCTGATGTTCTTTGAGTTTCCAAGGGTAACCTGCCCACCTCTGATTCCCTCTAACACCCCAGGACAGATGCCCCGATGGGCTGCAGCTGAGGAGGACATTTGACGCCCCCCCATCTTCCTCCTTTACCTGAGGTGAGCCTAGAGGTGCCCGAGGCTGGTAAAGTTTTGATAACAGACTTCTCTCACTTTGTGTTCCTGTTCTGTTCAGCTGGTGTTGAAATGCCAGTGATTCCTTCCCAGACATCTCTGGTGGAAATTTACCACATAGCATAAACCACTCATGTTTATTGATAGATCCATCTCCAGAAAGAGGTCAATTAACTTGTTACACTTTAATATGTGGGCTTTGGATTAGGTGAAATTATACAAGTGTGAATTCTGCTTATTAACTCTTATAAAAGAATTCCCAAGTCCTGCCACTGTTACCTTCTCTATAGTTCTCAAGTCAGTCCCTTTCTCAGCATCCTTTTTACTCCTGTCTAGCTCAAAACTGAATATGCTCCTACCTGGATGACTGTGGCAGCTGGTCCCCCTGCCTCCAGGCCCTGGTGAGCCAGGGTGAATGCCCAAAAGCCCAATCTGACCATTCACTGCCCAGCTTACAGTCCACTAGTGGCTCCCTCAGCTGTTGAATCCAGTGTTTCCAGCCCTTTAGTCTGCCCTGTGTCACAGCACCTCCTGCCCGCCCACTGTTCGTGAACCTGCCTGCTCAGAGCCCTGGCTCGGAGGCGTGCTGCCTCTCGCCCCCGTGTGTGTGTCCACGCTCTGTCCTCGCCCTGTCACATCCTTCTCCACCCCACGTTTACCCAGCTGACCCCCCTTCCTCCTCTAAGACTGCTCAGTCAGGCGTCGGCTTCTCCAGGAAGCTGTGTCTCTAGTGGCCCTCCCGCTACCAGGCCAGCCACCTCCCCTGGGGTCTCCACAGCATCTCGCTGGGATCACCTTCTTCGTCATGCTCATCATACTTGTCTCTCAGTGTTCCTGGTGTTCATTCCTCTGGCCACCCAGCAAAGCAGGGATCCCTGGAGCAAGGGGAAAAGCCTCACAGCAAAAACTCTCGGCGCGCCTTGGCCCCATGCTCCGTGGCTCCAGCACGAGTGACAGCGTGGCTCTGAGTTAACTAGAGCTCTCCCTCCGAAGTCCTCCCACAGAGCAGGAAGGGGCCGTCTGCTGTAGCTGTCCCACCGCACCGCACCCGGTTTTTAGCTGTGTGATAGTCTATCTGTGGCTCTGTAATAGTTACAAAAGGGCCGAGCTGTTGAATCCTGATACAGGTTCTCCAGATGGTGTTCTGTCTCCTCTTCCCTCAGTGATGTGAATGCTCTCTCTGGAAAGGACGGATAAGTCAGAGGCTTCAGTGAGATGGTCAGGGCTGGAACTCTTCATCACTCTGACTTGCTTCCCTCTTCCTTGGGGGTCTGGTAAGAGTGCTGGGGACAGGCAGAGGACACACACAGCCTCCTAGCTCAGCACAGTACATGGGGGGGTGTTTGTAGTCACCTGACCCAAATACGCAGCCGTTCCGGACACGCGATGTGGGGTGATTAGTTTGTTTTCGTCCTATGATTGGTGTGCAGATGAACCACAGGCCTCCCCTCTGTGAGCCCGTACCATCCAGGGGATGGTGTGGAGGCTTCCTTCCAGAGGCTCCCGGGCCCCTGCAGACTGCATGTCACGTGTGCCATGTGTAGATTTGGCTCTTCCTAAAGAGTGCAGGACAGGTTTTTAATGGTGTCCCAGTTGTTCAGGCGAAACATGCTCTAGTATCTTGAGGTTTGGGTTTTGTTTTGTCAGTGACGAGCGGGAGCAGGTGGTATAGACAGTCCATGAGATCACTTATCAAAGTGGTCAGTGAACCCCGAAGCTTCGGGTCCACAGACCTCCCTAAGACCTTCTGGTCCTTTTTAGCTGCAGGCACTGGTGTCTGTGTCTGTCACGGCCAGGTGTCAGCAGTAAGGCCTCCTGGAGGGGGTGTCTCTGTTTGTCCTTCACAGCCCTGTGACCTTCATAGACGGCTCTGCTTGGTCACAGCATGGCCAACAGAGAGATCTGCATTGTTCTTCCGCACAGTGAGATCACCATCAAGGCTCTGACATTCTGAGCTGAATCCTGTAAAGATAAAAGAATACACACATACGCTCACGTCCATACATACAGATACATCCATTCATGTGAGATTCACTTCTCAGAAACAAGTTATATATTCACAGAATGATTAGCTTTCAGCTAAAAATTCTAACACTTTAGTACCACGATTTAGAATCAGGCTAAATTTGTCAAATGACGGAAAGCGAGGTTTTTCAGAAATTATTAGCTAATTTTTTCAATATTGAATTTATAGTCAGAAAGTATATCATAATGATGTTTCCAGGATAAAATACCAGCAGCTTAACTTTTCTGGCCACAAACGTACAGCATGTATCAGTTTCTTTTTGAAGATCTGAAGAATTAGCTACTGTAAATAAAGTTTCCAGGAAGATTTCTCTGGGAAAGAGGTGAACTTACAGTAATATGGGTGATATGTTATTAATAACTATGACCAGCCACTGCTTCAATTAAAAGGACAACGGATGAGAAGGGCTAATAGAAAGGATATGCTGAATTGTAATCTCACAAGCACTGAAGTCTGCAGAAAAGACAAGAAGGAGTTGTTTCTGAGGCTGGTAGGAGGAAGCCTCTGGGTAAGAGACGTCGCCAGCTGCTCCTTGGTCTGGGAATGTTTACCGAGCTCTGACTACACGTCTCTCTGGAGCAGTGCTCCTTTGGTTGCCAGTAATGGAAACCAACTTCAAAATAGCTTAAGGAGAAAGAGGACTTTCTTGGAGGTCCACAGGGGTCTCCCTGAACCCAAGGACAGCATGAGCTGATGGGCCAGGGAGAGCGTCACATGGGAGTGAGGACGGCGGGCACCTATGTCTCCACTTAGAGGAGGGAATCTGATTGGCATGTTTGGCCCAAAGGACAGGCACAGGGGGTGCGGACACAACTGCAGGTGGCGTGATACGGTAAGCAGGTTTCTTTGACGGGCCGAGCACTGTGGGAGGCCACGTGAGAAACGTGCCTAGGAATGTATCCCACGGAGGTGCCAGTTGAGCTAAAGTACCCAGCATTGGCTGACCTTTTGGAGACAGGATAATGAGAGGGGACATCCCAAGCGTGGGCAGGTGGGTATGTGCAATGCCCTGGGCTGGCATGTGGCATCTGAGAGTGGTGAAGTGAGGTGAGGCTAGACCAGGAAGCAGTTCCAGAAATGACAAGGTTGCCCTGAAGGTGGTAGGAAAGGGTTACAAAAGCATTTGGGTCTGGGGGTGGTTTGTGTGTTCAGGGGGTCAGACCCCCTGAGTCAGTCTGCTCTGTGACGTGCCAGCTTTCCATGGCAGCCTTTAGAGCAGCCTCTCCACGCCCCCCGCCGCCCCCAGTCCACCCGTCCTTCCAGGGTGGAAGTGACCGGAGGCCTTGGGCCTTGGGCCTTGGGAGCAGCCTCCACGCGGGATCACATGACCAGGACTCCCCCTCCCAGCAGGAGCCAGGCTACGGAGAAGCTGGTAATAGCGCTACCATCGGCCTTCCTCCTTCCTGTTGCTCAGTTATTTGACTTTAAGCACAGTTCTTTTTAGAGAAATAATTTGGAGTTAATTGGCCTTCTGCCTTAAAAAATACCACCTTTTCCATGCGACTATTATGTAGAAATAGTTCTGTAGAGCTTTCCTAATCTGGCGTCCCCGGAACACCCTTCAGAGTGGAATGGGACATAACTAGCCGTTTGATCTGTTGTTTACTGCCTGCTCTCTCCCCACCTGTGATGAGAAGGTGAACGACTCCTGGGAAGAGTTGCAGCCCTGCAGCCTCCACTTGCTCTCGCTGGAACTGAAATGACAAGGGGAGAGGAGAATACGGGGGGCCTCCCCCAAGGTAACCCGCCAGAGCCCCCTCAACCCTGCCTTTTCTCTCTCCCTCTAGGTCACGCGATATTTAAACTCACGTATCTAAGCAATCACGACTATAAACACCTCTACTTTGAATCTGACGCTGCTACCGTCAATGAAATCGTGCTCAAGGTGAGTGTTCCTTCTTGGCCCAGACCCGGCGTATGCAGGACCGGCTCCCCCCCAGCACTGCACGAGGCTCCCGGGCCGGTTTTGCAGGGTCACTGCACTGCCTACGGGCCACCCGGCTGGTGAGCACCCAGGCCTGGGCCACACCGCAGGTCAGCTGCTCTGCACCTGCTTCAGCCAGCCAGGACCCCCTTCAGCTTCCTCCCAGTCCCCCGATAATCCTCCTTCTTCATTCTTTTTACGTGTTTATTCATTCTTTTTACGTACCATTTATTTCCCTCCAACCCCACTCAGGAGCTCCTTGAGGTTCCTGGAACAGACTCTGAGGAAATTATGGTTATTGTTTGAAGACACCTTAAAGTAATCACGATAATTAACCTGTTCTAAACATCCCGGCTTGATGCTAGAATTGTCTGTTACCATATCTCAATAGTGCTCACGGAGCACCTTCTGTGTGCCAGGCTAGTACTCAGGATACTGCAGTGACAGACCCAGTCCCTGCCCTCAGCAAGCTTGTCCTCTTTCAGAGGAAAGAGACATTAAGAAAATTACAGAGAGGGACTTCCCTGGTGGCACAGTGGTTAAGAATCCACCCACCAATGCAGGGGACACGGGTTTGAGCCCTGGTCCAGGGAGATCCCACATGCTGCAGAACAACTCAGCCTGTGCACCACAACTACTGAGCCTGCACTCTAGAGCCCACGAGCCACAACTACTGAGCCCGTGTGCCACAGCTACTGAAGCCCACGTGCCTAGAGCCCGTGCTCCGCAACAAGAGAAGCCACTGCAATGAGAAGCCCATGCACCACAATGAAGAGTAGCCCCTGCTTGCCGCAACTAGAGAGAAAGCCTGCACACAGCAACAAAGACCCAACACAGCCAATAAATAAATATTTTTAAAAAGACTGTTAAATAAGTCACAAGGTGCCCCATCGGTGTGTAAAGAGTAAACTGACTTGGTACAGGGGGTAGGGAGGCAGGGAGAGCTGAGCCCTGAAGGATGGATGGAAAAGTACACATTTTACCAGGTGAGGAGAGAGAAAAGGCATTTCACAGAGAGAGCAGCCTGTAGTGGAGCAGAGAAGCAGGGCGAGTGCGGTGTGGCTGGGAGGTTGCACCCAAGCCTGTGTGTCTGGAGCAGAGAGGTTGCAGGGGCCAAGCCACACAGAATCTTGCGAAGTGGGGTCGGACTGAGAAAAGCTCCTGTGGGGTCTCATTGGTTCAGGAAATATGGGTCAGGGCCCGAGATTCTGTGTCTCTAAGAAGCTCTCAGGTGCTGCAGAGGATGCCGTCTGTGTACCACACTCTGAGTAGCCCTGGTCTAGTGATTTGCAGACTCTTCCAAACTGAGAATCCTTTCTCCAGGCCAAATCTTACGTAGAATGACCAGATAGAGAAAACAGAACTGCTTTGGCAGAACAGAGCTTAAAGCCAGAGGGGGCTCCTCCACCCCTGGTTGTGTGTGACTCTGACCAGTCACATCACCTCCCTGGGCCTCAGTTTCTCCTCCTGTAAAATAGGGATCATGGTACCTACCCTGCCCTACCCCACCATAAGGCTAATATTAGCTGCTAGAGCAAATATTAAATGGTACGGGGAAGCTACCTAAGTGATTATTCGTTCTCTTCTTAAGAGTAGATGTCATCAAGTAATAGTAATAAAAGTACTAAGATACACTGAGGGGTCACAAAGTGCAGGACCTGGGCCAGGCACTTTACCTGTCCTGTCTCAAGGAACCTTCACACCTCTGTGAGGTCATTCCCATTTTCTAGATGAAAACTGAGGCTCAGGAAAAAAGTAACTTAGCCAGGGTTGTGACAGGCAGAACCAGAACTTGACCCCGGTTTGGCAGATTCCAGAACTTGTGTTCCTAACCTCCCAGGTGTGCATAGACTTAAGGAGCTGAACAGGAGATTTCGATGAAATGGAATTGTTTCACAGAAACGTTTTGAGGCAAAGTCCTCATGGCTTCAAAAGATTTTCAAAAGTAGTAGATAAGAATTAAAAGAATAAAGCTGCTAGGAGGACAGTTTAGAGCCAAGACAGAGTAGCGTGACCAGTTGGATGGAAAGCAGAGGGTTCATAGACCACCCCGGATCGGAGCCCCTTGGAACAGGCAGGGGACAGTGCCCACCTGGAGTGCCTGAAGGCAGCGAGCTAAGAGTTACCGGCCAGCGCATCCCCCGACGACCCAGGGAGCGTGTGCCGCACTCCGGGGCCAGGTGGAGAAATATTCCATTACCCCGTCAGGGCTGGCCTTTTTTTTTTTTTTTTTTTAATTTATTTATTTTATTTTTGGCTGCATTGGGTCTTCGTTGCTGCCTGCGGGCTTTCTCTAGTTGCAGCGAGCGAGGGCTACTCTTCGTTGCAGTGTGTGACCTTCTCATTGCGGTGGCTTCTCTTGCTGCAGAGCACAGGCTCTAGGCTTGCGGGCTTCAGTAGTTGTGACACACGGGTTCAGTAGTTGTGGCGCACAAGCTTGCTCCACAGCATGTGGCATCTCCCCGGACCAGGGCTTGAACCCATGTCCCCTGCATTGGCAGGCGGATTCTTAACCACTGTGCCACCAGGGAAGTCCTGGCCTTTTTTTTTGTAGCCAGCATTAAAATATTCAAGGACTTTACTAGAAGGATTCTAGTAAAATTATAATCCTGTGTTTGACATCAAAATAATTTTCACAACAGCAGATTGATGACAGAAACACAGGTTTATGACTTCACTGCAAGACTGTGGAAGAACAAGTGCAGAGAAATCATTTTCCAGGACCAAATGCTCCCTCGAAGCAGATGCTTTTCTGCAAAATCCCCAAGGCCTATCGCCTTTCCTAAAATGTCTGTTTTCATATGAAAATGCTTGTAGAAATATTACATCATGCACAAGACTCCAGGAGAAGTCCCAGCCTGATTTATTTAGAGAGCTATGATCGCGATCCTGATGGAAGATTAAATTTCACGTCTCCGATCTCTGATTTTTAAAGCAGTTTAAATACTTAGCCCAATCTGCCATTCCCAATGTCTTCGTGGGGCTTTGCACCAACACCAAGTGACTGAGGCCCCACTTGGTAGAAATGTTGCCATCAGAGGTTCTTCTCATGTCGGTCTTAGACGCAAGTAATACATGTGGTGGTTCTAGAATTGAGGAGTTTCACATAAAATAAGAGCTTTAGACTGAAACTTTAGACGAGCCACAGCTTGGGCTCTGACCAGTGTCTGCAACTGAAAGGAGGAAATAAGGACCAGAGGCTAATGTCAAAGAAACTATTACAAGCAGGCAACTCTCCAAGTTATTTTTAGCTCGTTGTGTTTTTCCCCATAGGACCCATTTATTGGTCACCGACTGTATACAAGACATTTTATGTACATTACCTCATTTCATCTTTGCAACTGCCCTGCCCAGTGTAGACATTATTATCCCCACTTGATAGACGAGGAAAAAGAGGCCCAAGGCCACAGAGCACATACAGGTGAAGCCTCATCTTGAACCAAGCTGAGGAGTCCCAGACCTGCCCCGCCCCTTCCCGCCCGAGATGGGATTGAGCTAAGCCCTGCGTGGCCCCTAATTCTGCAGGCTTCGAGGTGAATCTCAGAGGAATCATTGGTCTCTTCAAATTGGGTTCTTCTCGTGATCGAGTGATGGAGCCTGTGACTTTATTGACCATGAAAATTCCCTGTATTTTTATGCCTTAAGCTGTAAAATGCACTGAAAGTGAGACACTCTATAGTGCATAAAACTGTGCAAGTCTTAAGCCACAGCATATTAACCAGCTAATGCAGACCAAAGAGCGTTTTTATCTTTTGACTATTACATTAATCTTCCATTAAAATTATCTATGTGATTATCACAAAGCACTGAAGATAATAAATTTAGGAAATAGTTGGCCTGTTGAGGATCATTTTAAAATGCTTTTGTCAAGTTACATGTGCCAAAAATACACTGAAAACAGTAGATTGGTTGAGTGTGCAAACAATCGAACCCAAAGATTGCTCTTATTAAGAAGGATAAACCTCTTCTTTCCAAGCATTGTCTCTAGTGTCCCAAATCGTCACCTGGCCCTGCAGGCCTCATGATTTATTGCTCTCAGCTGGTAACTTGGCGAGGCAGTGGGCCGAGCGCGTCAAGCCTTCTGTACTCACACGCCAGCCTTTAACGCCTGCTGCCGGCGACTATCAGAGCAGAAAGTCTGGAGGGGACACCGTGGCAGAGCCCCAGCCCCACGCGAGGCGAGGCATCCGCACCGCCTCCCCGGAGCGCCTCGGTTTTTTCTCAGTCCGCAGAGGCCTCTCCCGCTCCGGGCACGGGACACGTGGCCCTCAGAGTACAATCAACAGAGGGGGCAGCTCGTTTCTCTAGCCAGGAATATTCAGGGTTCTAGTCATAACTTTGAGATATTTGAGGTTGAAGAGAAACAGTGTTTGTTCTCAGAAAGGCCCAGCCAGAGGGCAGCTGGGGCAGTGGAAGGAGCCGAGTCTTAGGAGGTGAGGCGGTGGGGGCCTCTGAGGAGGCCCGGGGCCTGGAGAGCTGGTCCAGGTCCTGGCGCGTACTCTTTCTAGCTTTGTGACCTCGAGTAAATGACGTTATCATTTCTGTGCCTCAGTTTTCTCCTCTGTACAATGGGGATAACAATGGCAGCCATCTCCTAAGGCTGTTGTGAGGGTTAAATGACTCAATCCTTGAAAAGCACGCCGAACGCTGCTGCTGCTGCCACCGCCACCACCACCCAGCCAGGGGCTCATCCTCACACCAGGTGCAGGTCTTATCACGGCACTGCTGCCCTTCCCTGGCTCCTCCCTGCCTCACCTTGACTGATCCCTAAGCTTCTGCAGTTCATGGACACCCCCTTGCTGTGTTCCACGGCTGTGCCTTGATGCGTGCTGATTCTCCCCACCCCTTGTACACCTCAAACTCCTATTTGTCTCTCAAAACCCATCTCATTCATCCCCTCCACGAGCCTTCCCTGCCCCACATGTCCCCGATAGTTACTCTCCCCATTCCTTTCTGCTCCTTGTGTATCTGTTGTCACACTTGTTCTGTTGGACACTCACTAGGCCGTGAGGTCCTTGGGACAGGGACCAAGTCTTAATTTTCCCTCTGCCCTTTGAACCAAACATGGGGTGAGGCTCAGATAAGGCAGGTACTCAGTGCCAAAGGTGATGGTGACAGTGACCATCCAGCATGGGGGGAAATCTGAAAATACCCCAAGAGAACCAGGTGGGAGCAGCAACGTGGAGACCTGGGAGGCAGCTGGCTGTGCATCCTGCACAGAGTTTCCACGGCACCTCTCCCGGCTTTGACCCTGACCGCTCGGTGATCCGGGCAGCTTGGTCCTCTTCTCTGAGCCTCACTTCCCTTTTTTATCAAATGAGCCGTAGCTAGTGGGGTGCTTGTGAGCATTAAAATACCCCAGTTGGAACCTCTGTACCTGCTGGTGGGAGGCTGAACACAGAGCCTTGTTTTGGTTTGGTTTTCATCCCTGTGACGTCCTTGTCTTTCAGACAAGGGAAGAGGGGGCTCAGAGGAGTTATGTGCGAGCCCAGGGCTACACGGCAGGCTAGGGGCAGAACCAGGAAGCCCGGTACACAGGCTTCTTCTGGGAGGGACCACGGGCTCTGGAATCAGAAAAGCTCCACCACTGGCTGAAAGGCCTGTACCAGCCTCGTGTCTTCTCCAGGCGTGTTTTCCCGTTGTGCAGTGGGCTCTGGTCACAGCCTGCGGGGTTGCCGTGATGACTGGACGCCATGCACAGGGGGGCACTGGGCCCGGAGGGCGCCCAGCCCAGGGCAGGGCCCTTCCCTTGCTCGTCCCAGGCGAGCAGAGTGGCTGACAAGTGACGGGCTATGTTGTCTTGCTTTCTAGGTTAACTACATCCTGGAATCACGAGCAAGCACTGCCCGGGCTGACTATTTTGCTCAAAAACAAAGAAAACTGAACAGACGTACAAGCTTCAGCTTCCAGAAGGAAAAGAAATCAGGGCAACAATGACACCGGCCTCCAGCTTCAATCTGTTGCCATAGCTCAGAGCCTGCCTGCCAGGGCCAGGTGGCCCTAGAGCCCACCCTGTGTCCTGCAGTCCTCGGGAGGCCAGCCCTTGGCTCACGAGGACAGGGCTGGTGGGCTCTTGGGGAAGGGGGGCACCCCCCTAGAACAGAGCTGGGGACGTTGCCACGGGGCCGAACCCTGAGTGGTAATGGCTTTGATTAGCAGTGCCCGGGGCCGGACGACACCGAGAGGAGCCACAAGCTGCGCAGCCATCTTCGCTGCCTGGCGGCCCCGCCCGGAGATGTACACAGCCGTGCCCAGGCCCGGAGATGTACACAGCCGTGCCCAGACGCGTCCTTGCAACTTGATCAAATTTCTCAAAACAAACGAAGAACAAAAATGTACGGTTCTTTTTTTTTTTCTTCCTTTTAATAAACTCTTTATCATGGTTGGTATGATGGACCATTCTTTGGGGCAGAGGATTGATTATGTTATTCTCTTTAAAATCTGTTCCCATATTGAACAGGCAGATTGGAAAAGCTATGGCTCGATTTTTCAGAAGAAATGTTTAGGATTTAGTCAATAGTTTTAACTATGCCATTTGTTTAAATGAGTGCATTGCTTTGAGGATAGTATCTTACTAAAGTTAGGAAGGGGACCGAGTGATGTGTGTCCAAGGCTGCGCCATTTTCCCCTTCAGAAGCCTCCTCTCCTCGGCTCATCCCAGCACCTCTGATTTCAGGAAGGCAGGACTGCGTGTAAAGCTCGGGGCTCGGAGAAGTGGGGGTCACACTGAGCTCCCAGCCAGAAGTGGTCTCTTCTGTTTCCTAAATAACAAGTCTAAGTTTCAGCTGACAGTTGGACCCGCATGTGGATTTTTTCTGGACTCAGAAGAGTCTCTGCTGTGCTGTCTCAGAGGGGCCTTGGCTCCGTTTCTCCTCTCCTCACAGTGCCTGCCCCCTGGTCTGAGCAGGAAGGAAGTGCTGCTTTCACTGCATCAGAGACTGCGGGGCGGGAGGAGCTGCTGCCAGGGGTCCAGCTCCCAGGGGGTGGGGGGCAAGGAATCAGGTATCTGCTGACACCACCCCTCTGGCCACACCTGATGCCTCTGTGGTCCTCGCCAGCCTCTCCAGGGTCCCTCCCAGGGTGACGTCCTTTCGCACTGGCCCTGGCCAAGATGGTGGACTGAGGTTTCATTGAGGACCTGCATTTCAAAGTTTTTTAAATCATTGTACAGGAAGCGACGTGGCTGAAACAGCCTCTCACAGTTGAGGGTCCATTTGCACAGAGGCACCTAATGAATTCCTCTTTCATTCTGATCTTTGTCCAGCCAACAGAAGCACCCTTTTCTAATGTCTTCCATTCCTATCCACCCCAGAAACAAAAGACATATTATTTGTAGCTTGCTATCTGTATTTGAATTTTTAGCAATTTTATATTTAGATATCTTTGAAAAATGTAAATGACTAATTTGGTCATTAAATCTTGTGACATATTCAATATTAAAATAAAAATCATAAACACCTCCTTTTACGTATTTCTTTGAATTCTTGAAGCCTTGCGCACATACTGCTGAGGGCGGTGACCGCCATGAAGCACTCTGGGCGGTGACGTTTGCTAGCATTTGATGTGGTGCCGAGCGGCTCTGAAATGCACTGTGGGCCTCCTTTAATACTGAGCAAGACAGGATGACCCTCTTCACTCAAGGGTGACATTGAAATCATCACCTCCTTCAAGTACAAAATCAACACCTTTCTCATGTCCTGAAATACAGCACATGTGCAATTTACATGAAACACACACTTGAAGGAATAATTTAAGGGGAGCACTAACCACTGCCCAGGTCCACCAAATATCGAGACTGTTTAAATTCAGTTTTTCCTCGGCCCCTCTCACACCCGATACCTGGACTTTAAGGTAAGACTGTGAGCACCTCCCACCTGTCTCCCCAGGGCCCAGCTCCACAAGGCAGGAGCTCAGCACACCCAGGTTACACCCAAGTGACCCAGCAGGCCACGCCTCCACCTTCCAGCGAGTTTCCTGACCTGGCTCCAGTGTGGCCCCCACGGACCTGGTGGTAACTCAGGATGGGGACTTTGCCAAGTCTGGGTGGCCTGATGAGCCCTGGCCTCCGCTGGCCACTGAGCAGCCCCCAGCACCTGAGGGCAGGCTGGGTGCCGGCCCCTCATAAGTATGCACAGGCACAGGTGATCCCACAGCCAGCCTCTGCAGGTCCTGTCACTACCTCCATTCCAGGGTTGAGGACTTGGGGCTTGGAAGGGTCCCAGCTTCCATCTGGGACACAGCAAGAGTGACTGAACGGCAGCCGTGCTCTGAGCCTCTGGGCCCTGCCCTCCATGGCTAGCGGCTGCGGGCCTGAGCCGGGCACTGCCTTGCTGGGCCTCGGTTTCCTCATCTATAAATGCAGGTGCTGGAGTAGGTGGTCCCTGCAGACCCTTCTAGAGAATGTCTTAAATGTCTCAGAATCACAGTGAGCCCAAACTTCCTTCCAGTGGTTTCTGTTTTCCAAAACTTGCAGGAGCTGCTCTGCGTCTGAACAAGAAGCTAAGAGTTGAGGAATACTGTGAGCTCGGTTGGTCCAGCCTCCTCCCCGGAGCAGCAAATGTATGTTTCCTCCCAGGGTCTTTGGGCCTCAGCCTGCAGACCTCCAGCGACAGGGCGCACTGCCATTCAGGTCAGTGCTTGTGCTTGTTGGCCTGTTTGGTCCCCCTTGGCCAGGACTCCCCGGGCCTGTGCTGCCAGCCCTGCATGCCAGGTCCCTCTTCCCACCGGGCACGGCAGCTACCTCCTAACCCCTCTCCTCCCTGGTCCCCGGGACCAGTCTCCCCACTGCCTCGGGGGCCCCTCAGCTGTGTGGAGACCATGTTGACATCCGTCTGAGTCTTCTCTCCATGGGTTAAAAAGCTGGAAGGTTGTGCCCTCCCTTGTCATGTCCCTAAAGCCTGCCAGCTGCCCCTTCAGGTCCCTGGTTCCCCAGGTGAGGGACTGGGAAACGTTGGGACAGGGGGGAGCAAGGACCCAACTTGGTCATCACGACACTCACAGTCTGGTGAGGTCAAGAGGTGGCAGGTGACCCCCAGGCCCCACTGCAGTGAGCGCCATGCAAGCCCTGTGGGGACCAGCATGAGCCAGGTGAGTGCCAGGCACAGCGATGGGCGGTGGGAGCCTGGGGGCCTGAGGTGGGGAGGCAGCAGCCCTGCTGAGCGAGCAGTCGTGGCTTCTTGACGTGCTGTGGCCTCCCAGGGGAGAAGGAAGCCCCCGCCCCAGTGGCCCCAGGGAGGGAGACACTGTGGCTTCACCACCAGGCACGGCATCAACAGCTTTTGAGCTTCCCAGCTGGCGAGGATGGCGGCTGCCACGGAGGCTGAAGAAGGGGCCCCGAGACTGGGGAGGGGAGCCAGAGGTGGGGAGAAGGGGTCTGCGCCTCCGCCCTGCCACCCCCGGCCTGCTCCCCGGTACCCACATCAGCATCCCCGAGGGGCCACCATAGCCTCCATGGCAGCCCTGGCAGGACCGGCCCCCCGGCTCCTGGCACAGCTCCTGCCACCTGACTCTTGCCGGTGCTGCCAGGGCTGCTCTCCTCCTTCCAGAGGGAGGAACGGGAGGAAGAGAAGAAAAAAGCAGGGTCTTCCCCATCTCAGGGTCAGAGGGCTCAGGGTGCAGACCCGGGATCAGACCCCAGCCCCCCACACCCTGGCCTGTGAGCTGAGCCTCCTCCTTGGGCATAAGCAGCGGCATCCGTCCCAGAGCCCCGTGGGGATCAGTCGATCTGAGGACTGAGGGGCCCCTCCCAGGTGTGGGTCCCGATCCCAGCCCCTCCTCACCGGCCTCACTCGCTCCGGGTAAGGGGCTAACTCCTCTGTGCCGCGGGGTCCCTGTCTGTACGATGGGATGAAGACGCCAACTTGCAGGGCTGGAATCAAGACTCAGTGAAACAACATACGCACAGGGCCTGGTATGCGAACACCTGATAAACGGCCACATGATGTTGGCATCTGTCATCTTGCTTAGTCCGGTTGTGCGAACGCCGTGTTCTCCCCAGTGGTGCCCCCCCGAGGGGGGACCCGGCTGTGCCGAGCTGTCCCCTCCTTGAGTTCCAGAGTCCGCCAAGACCAGCTTCCTCAGTGCCAGGAAGGAGGGCACACAGGCGCCGGGCCTGGGCCCTGGGCCCCGGGCCCCAGGGACAGACGGCTTGATTCGGGGGCCCTGTGCTGCGAGCCTGCACCCCGTCCAAGTCCCAGAGTCAGACCCTGCGGCTCTGCCCACCCCGTCCTTCCTCACCAACTGATTCTGTGAAGCGAACACTCACTGAGTGCCCTCTTATGAGAGCAGACCCTGGGGTCGGGCAGATTGTGTTCAAATTCCAGCTCTCTCCTGGTTGGTGTGTCCTCAGATGAGCTACTTTACTTCTTTGAGCCTCAGTTTCCTCTTCTGTAAGATGGGGACAATAATACTTTCTTCAAAGGGGCCTTGTGAAGACTGGATGAGTTTACTAGGCAGGATGGCTGGGCTGCAGTGACACTAACAGCCCCAAGACCTCAGTGGCTTTAACACAGCACTTACTTCCCATCTCACAGAGTCAGCCGTGGTCCAGCCGCCTTCGGGCTTCCACAAAGGCGCAGGTGGGGGACAGAAGGGCTGGAGAATGGGCAGCAACAATGAGATACTGTGGTTCAAAAGTGGCACATGGGGACTTCCCTGGTGGTCCAGTGGTTAAGACTTCACCTTCCAATGCAGGGGGTGCAGGTTTGATCCCTGGTCGAGGAGCTAGGATCCCACATGTCTCGCGGCCAAAATACCAAAACATAAAACAGAAGCAATACTGTAACGAATTCAATAAAGACTTTAAAAATGGTCCACATCAAAAAAAAAAAAAAAAATCTTAAAAATACCCCAAAAAAGTGGCACACGGGTCCCTTCCCACCTTCACTCACATTTCATTGGCCAGAATCAGTCACCTGGGGGACAGAGAGGTGCGACCACCAGGATGGGAAGTCACAAATGTTGGGGAAACAGTCTCAATGTCTGCCACCATGAGATGACACTGTGCTTCCCAAAAGTGCCCATTCACAGGCCGCCCCAAGATAGCACCTCATCTACAGTGAAATATTTCCCCTGATACTGATCCAGGCTAATGCTGTTCTCTACCTTAAACTTCATCCGAAACAAGAATGGCCGTGGAGTCCCGGATCTGGCGTGCAGCACATGCGCCTTCTGGCGCACACTGAAATAAATACATCACTGTTTGAATTGAAAACATCCACCCACACACCGCTCAGATCACATCGTGAAGGACCACAGTCACACCTCCCACACTGGCGAAGGTGAAGTTAAGTTGACGCTGTTCTTTTATCAGTGCCTCTTATTAAGCTCTCAGAATAGGTTAGTTACTTTTCTATTAACCGCTTTCTCAGTCCATCCACATGCCCACCTAATCCCCATTTTACACATGAGGAAATGGAGGCAAAGAGAAGCCTCCTCTGAGGCCATGCAGCTGGGAAGTGATGGAAAGGCTGTCCCGCCTCCCACCTGCTCCCCGCCCCCCATCAAAACAAGCTGTCCCCAACCTTGCTGGGCCTCCATCTCGGCTGATGTGGCCCAAATGCCCTTGATCCTGAAGGTTCCCTGGAGGCCCCGCTGGGAGGATCCTGCTCTTTGGAAAGGCAGCCAGGAGAGGGAAAGGGTTAAGCCTGTCATGTTGTGTTCCCACCAAACACCTCTGCTTAAATGCAAAATCCCAACAGGGTGGTGTTTGCTATAAAAGCCCTAAGAGTGATTTGTGAAGTCTGGAAGGCCTGTAATCTCGTCAGCGTAATGGGATTATATTTCAAATCACCACGGCCTGTTCATTACCCATTTAAACTCCTCTGACAGAGGAAAACTTACATAAACCGTGCACGGCAGCCCTTGCCGACTTCCCCACTCTCCTTCCTGATTAGACAAACAGATGCTGAGGTCTGGAATGAAAAAATAATGTGCCCATTTATTCATTTTTCTGACAAGTCACAGTAGATTTTTAACTGCCAATGAGTGACCTCCCGGAGGTGCTGCGGCTGGGAGGTGGCCTCCAGGCAGGGAGTGGTCATTTCCTGGCCTGGCTGGCGATGTCTCCTGGGACCAGAGCTGAGCCAGGCTGAGCCCCTCTTCTTGCCCTGGCCTGGCTGGGGCGGGGGACTGTCTCTGGGCCTCTCAGCTCTCACCACCCAGAGGGGGCCGGGGACCTCCTCAGGGTGACCAGGACGCAGCCACAGCCTGAAGTCATAGAGCCCCAGCAGGAATCCTGGCCCTGCCTTGGTCAACCAGGTGACCGAGGACAGCTTTCAACTCTCTGAGCCTCAGTAGCCCTGTCTGTAACGTGGAGAATGTAAGAGAGCTCATCTCGGAGGTGCGGGTTCAGGGTGCAGCTCCCACCCCAGGTTCCCGGGGACGGCATCCAACCAGCACCACCAGCTGTGCCAGGCCCTCCCTCACCGTGACCTCTGGCGGGTGGGGTTTTGCTAGTCACTTGCTGGGGCTGTGTCACTCTCTGTGACGGTGCCTGGAGCAGAGGGGGGTGGGCGGAGGGGCAGCTGGGTCAGGAACCCCAGCTCTGCCTGCCCCACCCCGGTCCCAGGGTCCTGCCCCTGGAGTGCCCCCTCCTCATTCAGAAGCAGGACGCTGCCCCTGAAGACTCATGTCCCCTGAGCTGGGCCAGGTGGCCACCGGCTAGAGGGGGCCCTAGGGCAGTGAGTGGAAAAGGGCAAAATCACCCCTCATCTGTCATTTAAGGCCTCCCACCCTCTCCCAGGGCCCCGCGAGCTCAGCCTCGGTGATCCCCAAGTCATCTCGTGTGTGGTCACATGGTGCCCGCCTCCCCACCCTCCCATGGCCCCTGTAGCCAATGCCCTGACCCCAGAGACAGGTGAGGAGGGCGCCAGCATGGATAAATGATGCACCTCTGAGAGCCGGGTTCAACCCTGGAGCCGCCACAGGTTCGCACTGCAGAAGTCACAGCCAGTCACATCTCCCAGCCCCGTCTTCACGGCCCTCCTGTGGCCCTTTTGGGAAAAAACTCAGCCACAGACTTCCTGAAGGCAAAGCCCAGTACGGGGGAGAGGGGGTAGGCTGAGTTATCTTTGGGTCCAGCCCAAAGGGCCTGGCCAGGGCTGGCAGCAGCAAGTGCGCTCCATACACTTACCCTGTCACCCAAACATCTGAGTACAGCCTCTGGGCAGGGCTTTGGCCCTCAGGCTGCAGCAGGAACACAGAGGCTGATGCCCTCCAGGCCCCCTCACCTGGCAGGGAGGGCACACTTTACCTGAGAGGCCTGGGAGAGATGAGAGCCAGGAGCTGTAGTGAGGTGGCCGGCAGACCAGGGCTGGGACGCCGGGAAGCCCTGCTCCAGTCACTGGGAGCCGGTGAGGGAGGGGGCGGCCAGGTGGGTGAGTGTTCAAACAGCCTCAAGACTTGAGCTGAGAAGCTGCAGAAGGAATGAAAATCTGCCTCCTTGCTGTGTGACCTTGACCCATGACTCAACCTCTCTGAGCCTGTCTTCTCATCTGCACGACTGGGACAGAGTCTCATCTTCAGTGTCACTGGCCTGGCGCACAGTAGGGGATCAGTAACAGGTAGCCATGGAGACAGGGTGCCTAGTCCCGTACAGGGAACACGAGGGCCAAGGCCTCCCCCTGCCAGCTGGCTTCAGGGAGCATCCCCAGAACCCCAGGGAAGCCCCCTGGATCCAGCTGGGGGCCTAGGTCCTCCCTCCCAGGGCCCTCTCCCCTCACCAGACCCGCCTGCCTTGCGGACTAGCCCCCAGGCAGGGTTCACATCTTCATGCATTAACTCTACGAATACATAAGAAATACTGTGAAGCTAATTCTTTTTAAAATGATAACATTTGTCTATATTAGAGCATTCCAGCCCCCAGCTTCCTGAAAGCTAAAAATATTTTAATGTCATATTCCCATGTAAATTTTAGTTTAGAATTTAATACCCTTTTAACATACATTAAATTTTTAGCATTCTTCAAGCCCTTGACTCTTCTAAGGGCTTAGCTGCTGGGTGTTGGAGAAAAGGGCTGGGGAAGGCTGTAAATTAAGAGAGAAAGTTCTAGACTTAGGTTACCCCCAAATCTCTGTGCCCACCTCATCTTGAGAGTTACTCTGAGGAGTGTCTGAGCCAAACCCTGGAGTCCTGAGGAGGTGTCAGCAGTCTTGGTTTCCTTGCTGGAGTGGCTGTGACTTTATCAAATAAATACAGTTGTGGCTTTATTGGGGCCCCAGGAGGACTCCTCACAGCAGCCCAGGTCAGGGGAGCCAGATGGCCTGGTTGCCTGGCTCAGACCCTGCTTCTGCCACTTGCCAGTAGGTGACCTTGGCAAGCTGTCAGTGCCTGTTTCCTTGCCCCAAACAGGGGCAAGGAAAATGGGGCCAAGGTCAGAGTTAGTGCACAGACTGTGTTTGAGCGAATACTTACGAAGGGGGAGGTTAGCAGCTCCGCAGAGGAGGTGACCTCCAGGATGAACTGGCTGGCCTTGCTAAGGGGTCCAGGGGGGTGACGTATGGGGGCTGGAGCAGATCATTTTGACTGACCCCTACCCCCACTCCAGCTCCTAGAGCGAGACCTCATCCCCCAGCCATAGGGATGTCCAAGGGTGTCTTTGCAAAGCACCATGATTAGCCCATGGGCGGCAGCCCCCCATTAGTTCCCTCTTGGGACGAGAGCAGGGACAGCCAGGGGA
Source organism: Aethalodelphis obliquidens (assembly GCF_003676395.1). NCBI lineage: Eukaryota > Metazoa > Chordata > Mammalia > Artiodactyla > Delphinidae > Aethalodelphis > Aethalodelphis obliquidens. The sequence continues at coordinate 9,971,212 of NW_020837951.1, forward strand.
GGGGCTCCGAAAATGGCAGGAAGGGGCATTCACAGCAGCCTTTGGGGGAAAGCGGAGTGGGGACTTCATGCCCGTGCTCACCAGAACGAGGTCTGGGGTCTGCCTGGGGCACTTGGCCCACCAGCCTCGAGCTCTGGGGTCCGGGGCTGCTCTGGCCCAGGCCCACACCCCCTGCCATGGGTCACCAGGCAGGCTCCTTGAGGAATCCCATGTCTCTGAGGGCCCACCTGTGAAACTGGGGCAAAAATAACAAAGCCTCCCTCTTGGGAGGACCCAGCACAGTAGGAGTCATCGCCAAAACTCCATGTGTGGTGAAAGGCTCGTGGGGCCACCCATCCAAGCGATCATTAACCAGAATGAGACACTTACAATGTGGAGACCTGAAATCCAGTGAGATGACGGCTCTCCTTTCTAATCGCTTTCAGGGGACGATACAATGCATTGATTGACAGAGACGAGCCACAGCTTGGGCTCTGACCAGTGTCTGCAGCTAAAGCAGCAGGCTTGTTAACGTAGACTTACAAAGAGCATCTCCATCCTGGCTAGAGGAAGGCCTGCTGTTGGTGTGGGATACTGGGGGGACCCAGGGACTAGGTAGGGACGCTCTTGAGCCTGCCCCAGAAGAAGCCTAAGGGATCCTTCTCCAAGGTGGCCACTAATGAGTCAGTTTCCTCATGGGGAGTGAGTGAGTTCCCTGACTCTGAAGGAATGTAAGCACTCAGCGTTCAGTCAACACATGTCCACTAATGCCTACCCTGTGCCATGCCCGGCACGGGCCCTGAAGGTACAGAAATGACCTGACTCACATCCTCTCTTTGGGATCTCGTGGTCCATGGGGCCGAGACCCGTTCTCTAGTGTTTGGGTGACCAGATGTCTAGAAGGGGAGTGGAAACAGACACATCCTTCTCCTCATAGACCTCTTCGCAGCTGGGGGCTGAGAACACTCCTGGCTCTGGTGGATTCAACTGGAGGATGACAAGCTGGTGGACGCCTGGGGAGGACAGGTTCCAGGGCAAGAAACCCCAAGAGGAGCTCACCAAGCGAGAGGAAGGAGAGTGGCCAGCAAGTCCAGCCCCGTCCCTGGGGAGCACTGTGAGCAGGAGGTGGCTCCTCGGCCTCCCTCTGGGCTCAGGCAGCCTCACTGCACGGCCCGTGGCTGCAACTCCTTGAGGCCTGAGAGCTCAACGTGCACAAAGACCCCTGCCAAATGGCTGACGTCATCATTACCCAATAAATCTTCCACTTATTATGGAAAGAGGGGCTCTTAGGGGCTTCTCCCCAGATCGTTGGTTTCTCCCATCCATGTTGGGAAAGGAGGCCTTTGGCTTTGGGGGAGGGTCTTATCTGTGTCCCTTCCTAGGATGCTGTGAGGGGCCCTTGGGGACGGGACAGTTGTCCTAGGCTATCTTATCACAGAGCAGCCCCCAGCTGACATTCACACCTCCCAATACGGAGACCAGACTTTCTTCAATGTGTGTGTCACCAGTGGACAGAACTTCAGCAGCTGCCTTGCGTCACCTTGATCACCCTCAGCTCTGCTGTCCCATTTCTGGGCCTCATTCTCTGCTCCTGGAAGGGGCATCCTCCACATGGCAAGAGGGATGTGGACAAAGGTCCAGTCTGTTCCAGGCTTTGGAACCACAGAGGAAGGACTTCTTATCTACATACCATATACACATGCCAGGCCAGGTCTCTGATTGGCCTGGCAGCGGTCACATGTTCACCCCCGGGCCAATCCCTTTGGCTAGGGGATGGGCTGCTGTGATTGGCAGCACTGCCCCCACCCCCAGGACCACAAGGCTCAGGGGAAGGGAAGGGCCTCGGTCAGCAGAGCAGAGGAAGGGGGTGACAGGTAGAGTCCTTGGACCTCCTCAGCAGTTAATATGTGCCAATCACTGTGCTAAATACCTCTTTAAAATTTTTTCCCAAAGTCACCCAGAAGCAGAGGCCGACAGCATCCTTCCACAGTAATAAGACCTAAAGGGTGAAGGGGCTTTGCCCAGCAAGGAAGGAACTGGACCTGTTTCTGACTCCAACCCCCAGTGCCCCACCTCGTGCACCACCGACCCCGTGTGGGCACAGAGGAGGCGTGTCCTCGCTCCAAGCACAGCGTCCCTTGGGAACGGTGGCCTGAGTGTGTGAGCATGTATGGTAAGTGATTGTGTGTGGTGTGGTGTGTATATGTGGGGTGTGTGCAGTGTGCGTGTGTGGAGTGTGTGGTGTGTGTGTGGTGTGTGTGGTTTGAGTGTGGTGTGCTGTGTGTGATGTGGTGTGGGTGTGTGGAGTGTGTGTGTGTGTCTGGTGTGGTGTGTATGTGTGTGGTGTGGTGTGTGTATGTGTGTGTCTGGTGTGGTGTGTGTGTGTGTGTGTGTGTGTGTGTCTGGTGTGGTATGCATATGGTGTAGTGTGTGTGTGTGGTGTGCATGTGTGGTGTGTGTGTGGTGTGAGTGTGTGGTGTGTATATGTGGTGTGTGTGTCTAGTGTGGTGTGTGGTGTGAGAGAGTTTCCTCCGTGAGCCGCCTGCCTGTGCCCATCCCCGCTCCCTCTGAGCAGGGTGCACGCCCTCACACACCTGTGCTCCGGGCACAGTGAGGCTGACGGCGTCGGCTCTCCGAGGAGGCCATGCGGGTCTCTAAGCAGCCCTGTCCCCACTGCTGAACAGCTGGCCACCATCTTGGCACGCATTTCCCTGTCATATCTGATTTGCAAAGTCGTGTCTGTAACAGACACACAGGAGCGTCCAGTTGGGGCTTTTTCAGGTCAAGGAGTATTTTCCACAGTCTCTGGTTCTTCAGAGGAGAAAAAGAATGTGAACAGCCCTCCTTCTCCGTTGCCAGGCTGACACTCTCAACCATGGAATCTTCCTCCCAGCCACCCTGGGCTAAGGGCTAAGGCCTTGAGTATCACCTTGAGGTTCTGTCATTATCCCATTTTACAGATGAGGAAATTGAGGCTCACAGGAGTCCTGTCATTTCCCCAAGGTCACACAACAGCTAAGAGCAAAGCTATAATTTGAACACAGCCCCTCTGGCCCTTCAAGCCCTCACTCATCACCATCATGTCCACAGCCTCCCTGCAGATGCCTGAGCTGAGCTCTCCCCACTGGTCTAATGCCAGGACCTCCTCCTCCAGGAAGCCTGCCTGAACTGTCACAGCCCTCCTTGGCACCTTGGGCTCTTACTCACCACTGACTGTAGTCTCTGGTTTCCAGAGCATTCTGGGAGGGGCCCACCAGAGCTGGGTGACTTTGACCCCCTGAAGGCATCGACTTAGCCAACGTGCTTTGACTGCATGGAGTGGAAGCCCATGAGGATGCGGGCTAAGCAGGTTCCTTTCCTGCAGGACCCCTCAGAGCCTTTAATGGGCACCGTGCACCACGCTCCAGAAAGGGGTGGCACATGCAGTGTTTCCCAAACACCTTTTTTGCCAGAGCATGTGTTCACATTTCTAGAACTGGGGCAGCTAAGAACTCAGAGTGGTGATGTTGTTTCAGGCAATCCAAAGGAGGCAGGATCAGGTCCTGGCTGAGAGAAAACCAGCTCTGCCACCTATTAGCTGTGTGACCTTAGGCAAGTCACTTTACCTCTCTGAGCCTCAGTTATCCCATACACTTCCATGGGGCTCATCAGGACAACTCCATCTTCGTCCAGGCTTCCATCATCACCCTCCAACCAGCAAAAGCCTCTCCCCAGGCCTCTCTGGCTCCCGTCTGTGTCTCACCCCTAGATATGAGCTCTGGGCCTGGAGGACTCAAGTTTGTCTTGCTCCCCACTCACTGTATCCCCAGCACCAGAGTAGGCCTGGCACAAAATAATGTTTAATGAGTGAATGGATGGATGAATTCCTATGTGAACACTGAATTTAGTCTGGGGCATGCATGGCTGGCGAAGCAGCCCAGGGCCACTCCCCACCCTGATCCCCCTCCCTACCCCTCTCCTACACTTGAGTCTGGTTTGAACCTAAAGGAAGTCCAAGTCTCACTCAGCAAACATTTATTCAATTTGAATAATTATACCCTGTTGGGAGTTGGCAGATGGCGAGAGACGGTTGGGAGAAACTCTTTGTCTTCTCATATAAAGAACAGCCTCCCCCTCTAGAGGACACTAGAAGCTCCAAGCCTGGGCTCTGCCCCCGGGTGCACGGGCTGCTTGACTCCACACTGCACCACTGTGGCAGGACTATAGCACTGTGCCCACTGCACACATGAGGAGAGAGAGGCTCAGAGTGCTCAGTGACTCACCCAAGGTCACACAGCTAGGGGGAAGCAGGGCAGAAATTTCAACTCGGTCTCATCTGACCCCAGACCCCGTAATCTTTTTTTTTTTTTTTTTTTAATTTTATGGTCACACTACTCTTTTTTTTCTTTTACTTTTGGCTGTGTTGGGTCTTCGTTTCTGTGCGAGGGCTTTCTCTAGTTGTGGCAAGCGGGGGCCACTCTTCATCGCAGTGCGCGGGCCTCTCACTATCGCGGCCTCTCTTGTTGCGGAGCACAGGCTCCAGAAGTGCAGGCTCACTAGTTGTGGCTCACAGGCCTAGTTGCTCCGCAGCATGTGGGATCTTCCCAGACCAGGGCTCGAACCCATGTCCCCTGCATTAGCAGGCAGATTCTCAACCACTGCGCCACCAGGGAAGCCCCAGACCCCATAATCTTAACCCTTGTTCTTAACTAAGAGGCATGGGGCACTGGGAAGACCACAGTTCTGATCTGGGTTGAAATCCTAGCTCTGCCTCGCCCCCTATTTTTGCATGACACTAGACCAGTCATTTCACCTCTCTGAGCCTCAATTTCCTCATGTGCAAAATAGGGCTAATAATTCCTCCTCTACAGGGTCATGAGAATTAAACGAGCTAGTGATGGGAGGGAGATTTCTGAGGTAGAGGCATATAACAGGTGTTCAATAAACTTTTGTGGAATGAATGATTACCTTCTGCTGGTGCTGCCAACTGTCCCGGAACATGGACAGAGAGACACAGAGGCACAGAGCTTGAACAAGCATTCCCTTGGAATGCATTCCATTGTCTTGGACAGACAATGAGAAAACAGTGGTGATTGGAGCTGTGTGCTTGAAGCCAGCACAGCCTAGACACATTCTCCAGCTTCAGGGGCTCTGTGTGGGCACATGAGCCTTCGTACATGTAGGCCAAGACGCCTGCCACACCACTCAAGATGGCCGCCTCGACACTCACGATGGCCAGCACACCAGCCAAGATGGCCGCCACACAGCTGCCACATCTGCCCCAAAAAGCAGCATCCACTGGGTACCAAGAGCCCCACTGTGACCGGATTCAAAACAAACAAACGAAAATAATCGTTAAACTGTGACCAGACTCCAAATGGAGTGAGTCAAAACCCGGGGCAGCCTAATCTCTCTCAGGAATAAGAAGAAGCCAGTCAGCCTATCCCTGTGCCCCTGAGAATGCTGGGTAATTACTTTTTCCCTTTTGTCTGTTTTCTTTTAGCAGAACCACCAAGAACTGGCCACAAAAATCAGTTAAAGCTTCCAAAGTGCTTCTTTCCCCAGAAATCTTTTATAAAAGGTGAAAGATTTACAGGACCTGAAGAGCAAACCAAGCAGGATAATTGTTTTCGGAATGACCCCAATATTTTCACCCCGGCGACCCCAGCTGGGCATCTTGCCCCATATTTATGATTCCTGGTCTTCTGCGTGCCACTGGGCGACCTTTCTGAGCCCCCTGTGTGAGCCCCCAGTTCCTTATCGGGCCTGTAACTCACCCTGACGCTATCTCTCAGAAGGGTCTTAATGCACTTTAATTTCCCCTCATTATTTCCCCGACTTCGAGGTTTTCTCTTTCGAGCTGCCCTTCCTGGGACAAGCATAATCTGTTTGCCATCAAGCCCAATAAATATGTTTGTGCGGGAGATGGGAACCGTTTGGGAAGAGTGGCTCAGGCCTGGGAAGCAGCCTCCAGCTCTCACTCCCTCTGGGCAGCAAGGGCTGGTCTGTGTGTCCTTGAGCCTCTGCCCTGGTGGGAGCCACTGCCTTAGTTCTAAGGCTGGGTGGCCAGTTGTAGCAAATGAAAATACAAGACACTCAGTTTAATTTGAATTTCAGATAAACATTTAATTTTTTTAGTATAAGTGTGTCCCATTCAATATATGCCAAAAAATTATTCATTGTTTATCTGAAATTCAAATATAACTGGGTGTCTTGTGTTTCACCTGGTATCAGCTCCTGGGGGCGGTCCCCCTCACTCCCCCAAATGCAGATTAACATATTGGAGAGTGTTCATTTACTAGTGTTGCCATAACAAAGTACCACAGACTGGGTGGCTTAAACAAAAGAAATTTATTTTCTCACCATTCTGGAGGCTAGAAGTGCAAGATCAAGGTATCAGCAGGGTTGGTTTCTTATAAAGTCCCTCTCCTTGGCTTGTAGATGGCCCCCTTCTCCCTGCGTTCTTACGCGGTCATCCCTCTGTGTGTGTCCTAATTTCCTCTTCTTAAACAGCCATGTTGGGTCAGGGCCCACCCTAATGACCTCATTTAAACTTAATTACTTCTTTGCAGACCCTACCTGCAAATACAGTCACATTCTAAGGTACAGGGGTTGGGACTCCAACGTATGAATTTCATGGGGATACATTGCAGCCCATAATAAAGGGTGTTTAACCACCTCCCACCAGAAAGCCCCAGAGTCTGGGGCTTAATCCAGAGCAGGCCTGGGAAGACAAGAACCTTGCCTGTCTGGCCGCCATAAGGTTCTGTAGCACCTGCCAGTGCCTGGCTCAGAGAAGGCCCACAATGAATGCAGTCAGGGTCCTGTCAGATTCACCCACACTCTCTCTCGACCGTCCTGGCGATGCTGAGGGTTCCCCTGAGGACCCTGCAAGGCAGGTACAATCAGTCAAGGGGTGCAGAGCAGGAATGAGGCCCAGGAGCACAAGGCAATTTGAAATTGTCCAAACTGTCCAATCCTAAATTTGCTCAGACCTGCCTACCCTGCTGTTTTGATATTGTATCACAGCCATGCAAGATACTACCTTTGCGGGAATTTTGCGGGGAAGGGTACCCCAGACTCTCCATACTATTTTCCCAACTTCCTATGTCTATAATTAACTTCAAAATAAGAAAAATTTGAGAAAAATATAAAACAAGAAATGTGTTGAAGAAATCAGAACCAAATTCTTTATTTACATGAAGTTTATTCAACCCCAGTGAGAATACAAAATACCCTGGTGCCCCAGGTTGAACTATGAAAGATACAGTAGATAAGATTTATAAACTCAAAGAACTTTGTGTGAGAAAGTTATTAATACACAATAAGTTTAACTGATGCTAAAAAGGCAATGATGGGGACTTCCCTGGTGGCTCAGTGGTTAAGAATCTGCCTGCCAAGACAGGGAACACGGGTTCGAGCCCTGGTCCGGGAAGATCCCACATGCCGCGGAGCAACAAAGCCCGTGCGCCACAACTACTGAGCCTGCGCTCTAGAGCCCGCGAGCCACAACTACTGAGCCCATGTGCCACAGCTACTGAAGCCCGCACGCCTAGAGCCCATGCTCCGCAACAAGAGAAGCCACCGCAATGAGAAGACTGCGCACCAGAACGAAGAGTAGCCCCCACTCGCCGCAGCTAGAGAAAGCCCGCATGCAGCAATGAAAACCAACACGGCCAAAAATTAATTAATTAATTAAAATAAAATAAAATACATTATTTTAAAAAAGGCAATTTAAAATTTAAAAAAGGCAAGATGAAAGGAATAATGGAAAAAATCATAAATATTGGATAATTAGTGGAAACATAATAAATAAATAAATAATTTAATAAATAAGTAATGAATAATTGGATAAAGTAATTACCTAGTATCTTAATGCTGGCTGATTTTCTCTCCTGACCCCAAGATTGATGGATTTTCATTACCTTTATCTAATCATGTCCCTCTTTGATGTGGAGACTTGTTTTTACTTATTTTTAGAATACTCTGTCAGCTTCTAATATTTCTAAGTATTATTAAATTAATATCTTGGCTTCTGTAATTGATAATCCACATGAAATAAAAACTAAGTGGAAACAAAGAATGGAACTATGCCTGAGTCAGAGAAGATGGTACAAGAGCAGGAAAGTTCGATCAGGTGACGCAGTGAGACAAAGGCTAACTACTGGAGGAGAGGCTGTCACTCCAGGGGGGCAGGACCTGTCTGTCTGTCTGTCTCCTCACCCCTGATTCTCAGAGTCTGGCACAGGGAAGGCTCACAATATTTGCAGAGTGACTGACTGACTGAATGAATGAACGAATGGAAGATGCCTCAGCTGGAGTTCTGCCCACGGCCTCCCTGGCTGCAGAGCCTCCCTGGGTTGGGCCCCTGAAGCCTGGTCCCCAGAGGTGAAGTGTAGCCGTTCCAGCCCTGCCGAGGCCCTGCCTGTGCCCTGCCTGTGCCCTGCAGCCAGGGACAGCCACTCCCTGTCCTGGCACCTGAGTACCCACCTCTCTGGGTACCCGGCACTGCCACCTGCGCAACGGGAGGGTGCCCAGGAAGGGGGAGCCCACGCTTCCTCAGGAGGCCCGGCCCAGCTGTTTGGGGAGGCCTCGGGCCTGTAAAGACGCGGTGCTTCTGCGAGAGTCTCCTGATACAATAAAAGATTATCAGCTAAATAAAGCAAGGAGTGACTGGGGCCGCTATGCCCCGCTGGATTGAAATCCTGTGAGCAAAGTGGTTTTCTCTGAGAGATTTATTTCCTGCGCTGGCTTCAGGCAGCCAGCCCAGCCGGAGAGAATGGGGTTGGTCTCCCTCCATTTGTGGGGCGGCGGGGAGGGGGGCACGGGTTTTTATTTAATCTTCCAGTGAGCTGGAACAGTGAAGACTGAGCGAATGGACATTAATTCTGAAACAAATTATTAAAGTGCGATCTGGGATTCCGGGAAAGCCATCTACCCCCTGCCTGTCTGCCACTTCCCCTCACCCAGGCCATAAAATCCCTCCCTTCCGCTCGAAACCCAACACCAGGCCGACAGGATTCCACATTGGGGCTGAGAAGAAAGGCCTGGAACTGACCTGAGCCCAGGGCCAGTGGGGCATGGGCCTGGCTGGACTGCCCATGCCCTTGGGCCAATGCCATCGGCCTGCCTGGGCCTTGGCCCCCCCAAAGGGACTCCCACATTTCTTGTTCCCTCGTTACCTGTATTTGTGATCAAGGATGCCCCAGGCAAAGACGGCCACCACCTTGCTCCCTCACTCTCAACCTCCTTCCACCTCCACCAGCCTGGGCCTCCCAGGACCGCTTCCTCACCCCCAGCCCAGCCCAGGGCAGCACGGACCTGGCTGCCCTCCTAAACTGCCTGGCATCCCACACCCCACTGCTGGGCCCTGCCCAGGCTCTGCTCATCTGAGGGGAAAGAGATCTGGAATTCAAGTAGGGAGCCAGAAACCAAGGTCTGGGGGGTCGTGGGGCCTCTGGCTGGGCCCTGGAGACACAGAAAAACGTCAGACCCAGCACCTGTGGTAGCCAGTGTGGGAGAAGGGAGACAGTCGTTGGTGAGGAACTGATGCACACCAGGCACGGGGCGGCATACGAAGGGACGCATCAGGGCAGCTGGGTGCTGGGGTAAGCTCAGAAGAGCTTCCAGAGACAAGACCCCTGACCTGAGCATGGAAGGATGAGGAGGGGTACACCACCGGACCAGGACATTCTGAGTGGAGGAAACAAAACTTGCAAAGGTCTGGAGGTAGAACATCTACTGCTGCATCCAAGATCTATTACAATAATAATAATAATGAGTTAAAATGTATTGAGCACTTCCTGTCTGTGGTGTCATGTACTTCACACATGTTCTTGGATTTGAATCTTTCCAACAACCCCATACGGAGGTAGGAATTACCATTATTCCCATTTTACAGATGAGGAGACTGAGGCTCAGAGAGGCAATTGCCCAACACAGAGCCAGTATGTGGGAGGATTTGAACCTCGGTCTCTCTGACTCCAGAGACAATGCCCTTCCACACCCTGCTTACCCTGGACCCAATCCCGGCTTCCCCTGATGGCCTAGGCTGGGGGGACCAGCTGGCTTTGAATCCATGTCTGCATCAGGGGGTCCAGAGAATGGGCAAACCCACCTGGCCTGGCCCTCCCTCTTTCCTCAGTCCCTTCCTGTTCCTCTAACAATGGGGCCTGTGTCCCTTGGTGACAGGGGTTGGATGGTGTTGAGAGACCCCAGGCAGTTGAGTTCTCCTGGCAGAGCAGCCTGTCAGGGCCATGTCCACAGACCCACCTGCCCAGGACTCACATTCTTTAATGATGAGAAACATCTTGAAGCCCACGTAGCCACATACCATAGCCCACCTGTCCAAGGTAGACAGGCCGCTCTGGGCTCCCGATTCCCAGCGTCTGGCATGGATCAGGGCCAAAGGTTCACAGGGCTCCCATCAGGCCAGCCCGGGGGCCCCCACCTGCTCCTCCTCGCAGCAGCCGTGCCTCCATCCACTTGGCTGCACAAGCCAGAAACCTTGAAGGGCCCTCGCACTTCCTGTCCATCACCACACACGCGCGCACACACACACACACACACACACACACACACACACACACACACCCCTCCATTTCCTTCCAGTAGGGATCCTGACCAACTCCGGAAAGAGGCCAGAGAACCCGGAGGTGGGAAGTTGAGGGAGAGGAAGAGAACGCCCCTCTTCCTCTGCCTGCCCTTGTCACCGTCCCCAGCAGCTCCCGGCCTGGGACCCCCCTGAGGGCCGGGAACAAAGGAAGCATTCCCAGCCCAGCGGGACCGCGCGCACTCACACCCGGCCCGCCACACGCAGGTCTCCCCACGGAAACACCAGCCGGACACACCAGCCGGACACGTCCCTGCTCCCGCCCGCGGCCACTGTCTCACGCGGTGGATCCGCACGGGCTGACACACACAGCCCCCGGACCCCGCGCACACCCGCTGCCGCGCGGAGCCGGACACACGCGGCGGGAAGGCCCTGCGAGGTGGCCGGTGTATGGGGAGGAGGCGGGTCCGGCCGCTCGAGGGTCGGCGGTGGGATGCACGGGCGTCCGCCTGGGCCTTGGCCTCCTTCGGCCGGGGTGCGACCCCAGCGCCCCAAACTCCCACCGGGGTCTCGGCGGCCCGACCGCCCGACGGCCGCGGTGCCCGACAGGCGGGCCCGAGAGCGGCCGAGACGCCCGCCTCCCCGCTCCGCGCCGCCCCTCGGCCGGGCAGCCGGAGCCGCGAGGGAGGCCCAACCGCGGCCCCCTGGCGCCACCTGCGGTCCGCACTGAGCCGCACCCGAGGGGGGCGTCTCCTCGTCTCCCGGGTCCGTGGGGCCCGCCGAAGCGCAGACGCCCTCTTGGAGCGGCCACGTGGAAGGGGCGGGAGCTGCCGCCGCGCGGGTCCCGGGAGCCCGGCCAGAGCCCTACGGCTGTGGCCTCCCGGGCCCGCGCTGCTCGCGCCACCCCCCGCGGCCACCGGCAGGGGCTGCTTTCTCGTTCGACAGAGCGGGAGACTGAGGCTCGGCCCACAGCCTGGAAGTGGGGAAATCTGGACGGGACCTTGACTCTGGGGCATGTGAATGGGGGCCCCCGAACCTGGCCGGCCACCTCCTGGGCCATGGACCATACTGGTCTCCTCTGGGTACCACCTGCCTCATCCCGGAAGCTCTGCCCGCCCCAAGCCTCCTCTGAGCCACCCACACACACCCTGCCCATCTGTCCTCAGGAACTGCCCCTACCCATTTAACATGTCCTGGCGTCTTCAAAAAAAAGTCACCAGGAAAAAGAGCCCCTTGGAGCCCCAGCCTGACTGGCTACCTTGGGGCCAGGAAAACAAGCCCCACGCAGGCCCCTTAGCTCTGGCCTGGTCTCTGTGAGTCAGTCTGGTTGTCTGTCTAGACTGAGATCCTTCAGGCACCCCCTGTCACCCCCTACTGTGCCAGCGAAGACATGGCACCCAAAGTTCTTTGCGCCCATGACAATAGTGAACACCTCTGGGGCACGTGCTCTGGGCCAGGCCCTGTGCATCTCTCCTGTGATCCTCATGGCAAATCCACCCTGTGAGGTGGTATTATTATTATTCCGTTCTACAGATGAAACCGGGGCTCATCGAGGTCGGGAGGCTTGGCAGAGCTGCGATTGCAGCGCTAATCTGAGACTCACTTCAGAGCTCTGCAGCCCAGTCTACAGTCACCACGTGGAACCCAGGCTGAGCTGGGCATCAGCACTGGCCTTTTGATGTGACCCACCCTGACATGGGGAGTGGCCACCCCCCACACATACATCACGAGAGTCACAAATCACATTGGTCACATGGTGTGAGACTCCAGCCCAAGCCTGGCCCTCAGAGTCCCCAAGTGTCAGATGCCTCCAGGCTGACCTTCCCTTTTTACAGATGGGCAAACTGAGTCCACAGAGACACAGGTTCTTGCTCGGAATCACACAGAACTGCTGTGGTCTAGGCTGCTCAATACCCCAGACAAGGAAAGAGTCCAGGTCCCAGGATCTGACCCATCTGTGCTTCAGGGCTGTGCTCCCCACTCTGTAGGGTCAACAGTTCAGCTGGAGCTCTCAGTCTGGGGGGGAGGAATGAAGTGGAGGAGACAGACACTGACAAACCCAGAGATCAGAGCTGAGGTGAGGGCTTGGCTGGGGCTTGGGGAAGCCCAAAGGAGAGACTGGACATGGGAGGGATGAGTCAAGGAAGGATTCCCAAGGAAGTGACATCAAGTGGGCTTTAAAGTATGCACAGGAGTTTGCCAGTGGAAAAAATGCAAGCAGGGATATTTCAGGGGAAGACATGGGGCTTAGAGGCCTGAGGGAACTTGGCTAGTTCCCATGTACACCTTGGTAGTTCAGAGTATGGGATTGGGCACTGGATGGGCCTGGGTTGGAGTCCCAGCCCTGCTGTGTGACCTTTGGCAGGTAACTTTTCATCTTTCTGAGCCTCCATTTCCTAGGCTATAAAATGAGAATAATGATGATCTCCTCAGTCATGGGGCAATTGAAGTGTTAACAAGGGGCGGGATGCCAGGATGGGACCAAAGGTACCTGGTAGAGCGACCAGAGACCATGGTAGGGAGCAGCTGGGGACAGGAGAAAAGAATGATGTGGCTGGAGAGGTCATCAGAGGGCAGACAGGCTGTGAGGGACTTTGAATGTCAAGCTAAGGAACTTGGCTTCATTCTGAGGGCAGTGGGGCGACATGGAAGGGCTTTGAGTCTAGGAGTTACAAATATGTGGGAATTCCCTGGCAGTCCAGTGGTTATGTCTTGGCACTTTCGCTGCTGGGGCCAGGTTCGATCCCTGATCGGGGAACCAAGATCCAGAAAGCTGTGCAGAGCAGCCAAAAGAAAAAGGTGCGGGGGAGTTACAAATGTGATTTGTGTTTTAGAAGGTGCCCACCGGCCAGGCGCTAGGGTGTCCTTGAGGAAGGACGGGGACGAGGCTCCTGAGAGCTCAGCCCAGCCGTGTCCTTGCCCCTGGGCCCCCTTAGTCCCCATGCCTTCTCCTCGCCGTGGGCTCTGTGAGGCTGAGAAGCTGCCCTGCTCTGATTCCAACGTTGGGCCAGGGCTGAGGAGGGGGCCAGCCTGCAGCCCCTACTCTCATTGCCCCGTGGCCCCAGACACCCCCGCCCAATCACTGCATCCCCTGTGACCAGGCCTCTGCTTTCCTTGTAGCTGCCCTTCCCCTCACCACACACACACATAGACACACTCCACAGTACCCGTTACAGGGAAAGGACGGGCAGCACCGCCATAATTTCTATTTCCTTCTAAATAGATGGTCCCAGACCTGCTCCCACAAAACCAATTAAAGCACCTGCCCGGGACGGGGCTTTGTCAGCAAATTATTTTCAGGCTCCGAGGCCCGGGAATAAATCTCAGAAGGATGAAGTGAATGGAGTGAGTAGGGAAGCTAGAGATGGGGGGTTCTCGGCAGGCAGGGGAGGAGGGTCACTTTGGGTCCGGGCAGCTGCAGGTAAGGTTTCACTTCTGCCCCCAGACCCCTAGCCCAGACTCCAGCACCGGCTCCCTTTACAGTTCCACCAGTGAATCGGTCTCCAAGGAGTCGGACATCCTGGCTCCATGTGGGGAATTCCCCCAGGAAGTTGCCTGGAAACTACTTCCAGGACCATGGGAGGGGGCGGGGGAGGTATCTTCATGTCCTTGTCCCCATCGCCAGCCTGTCCCACGTCCCTTGGCTGCCTCCCCACCAGGAGTGGTGCCACAGCCTCAGTGGGGAGTCAGGAGATCTGGGCCCCCAACTCACTGTGACACCTCAGGCAAGTCCTTCCCTGCTCTGGGCCTCAGTGTTTCTATCTGCAAAATGGGAGTGGATGGAAGTGGATCCAACTTTTTAGGTGCCCATGAAACTCCATAGGGCCCCTGAGCTCAGGCCCAGGCTGGCCTTCTGGGATGCCCATGGACTCTGTCCTGGGGCAGGCAAGGGCTAGGGGGCAGGTGGAGTCCCATCCAATGCAGCCATCACTGCACCCGGCAGCTCTCAGCCTGGCAGAGGGGAGGGAGGGGCTGAGGGAGCCCCAGGTGGAGAAGTGGGCAATGACTCCTACACAGAGGGTAGAGGCTTCCCAGGGAGGGATTACTGGAGCTGGGTTTTGAAAGATGAGTGGGAGTTCACTGGACTGAGGTGTCATTCTCCCAAAGTAGAAATGATTCTGGTTCACATGGCATGTCTGTGAGAATTAGGAAAGGCACCTTTACTTCCACTTTATTCCCATCTTTCAGAAAATTGTCCTAACTTCAGAAAATCTGCCATGTCTATGATATGTGCCCCTGGGGTCGTGAGTGCCCATAGGGTCATTCTGTGTACAACCCTGATAACTGTACTGCAGCTCAAGGAGAATCAAGCCAAGAGGGGCAAGGAGCTGCCCATCCCACCAGCCTTGAGAGAGGCTTAAGCAAGACAAGGGGGCCTCCTGCCAGCAGAGGGGTGCAAGGGGACTGCCCCCAGGGGTGACATCAGATGTGCCCCATCCCCAAATGTTTTAGATTCAGAACTTTCAAAGATACCAAAGGCTCCCCCATTGGACCACAACCCTCAAGGAGTGACTGATGTCACCATGAATCCTCACCTAACCCTGCAACGGGGTCCAGTGGAAGAAACTGACAGAGCTGGAGACTGTATCACAGAGGACTCTG
The DNA here is from genome assembly GCF_003676395.1 of Aethalodelphis obliquidens. NCBI lineage: Eukaryota > Metazoa > Chordata > Mammalia > Artiodactyla > Delphinidae > Aethalodelphis > Aethalodelphis obliquidens. The sequence goes on from NW_020837951.1 coordinate 9,986,324, forward strand.
TGCCCACACTTGGAGTCAGCCCAGCCTGGGTTCGAATCCCTGCTTGTCCACTCACAACGTGTGAGCTTTGATGTGAGGCAATCCACTCTCCCCATAAGTTCCTGGTAACAGTGGGACAGTCAGTCAACATCCAGCACTTAGCAGTACACCTTGCCCACAGTGAGAGCTCAATAAATGTGGCCATTCTTACTGTTACTATAGCAACTCTCCCCTCTAGACTGCCAGGTCCCTCTGCTCCGGGCTGCATCCCCATCATTTCACCAACACCCACCTTGGCCCAGCCGATAGTAAGGACTTGTTACGTGGCTGAGCCCGGGAGGTGGGTATCATCATCACTGCCATGTCACCTGAGGAGACAGAGCCTCAGAGAAGTTAAGCAACATGCTCAGAGTCACACAGCTCCTGCATGGCAGGACAGGACTTGCAACCAGGTCCCTCTGATGCCAAAATGCAGGCTCAAGCTAATTCCCTAGGTGCCCAAAGGGGGAATCTGTGTTGGATGCACAAAAGGGGTCAGACCTGAAAGAAGGAGCTGCCAGGTGCCGGAGCTAGAAGGTCACCAGGGAGTCAAGAGCAGCCTCCCAACTGCCCCAGACTGGAGGCCATTCAGTAAGGGCTGTAGAGTCCCTGTGCCAGCACCCAGCAGCACTTCCCTCTGCAGCTCCGTGGCAGGGAGGCTGCCCACCCCTCACCCCAGCACCTGGCCTGGGGCATCTGGGAGGCCCTGGACTCTGGGCCTATACTTCCCTAGGCCACAAGGGACCAACTCAGGCCACAGATTGCTGGCAATAATAACAAAACAGTAACAAAATAATAACCATAGATGGTGCCCATCCCCCAGGCCTCTGAATTAACTGAAGGGTCCCTGGCAATACCCCTGAGGTAGGGACCAAGGTTATCCCACTTTACAGGTAAAAAACCTGAGGCCAGAGAGGAGAAGTCACTTGTCCAGGATGATTCCACTAACAGGGGGGGCACAGTTTGCCTGGCCCCTACATCAGTGCCTGCCTGGGAGGGGCTGTTTCCCATGATCTCTCAAGAGCATTTTTCCTTTGGTAGTTACACATTTCATTTCATATGTGTCAGGAAAAAATAGAACCAGCCCTTCAAGCTGAAACCATTCACAGATATTAAAAATGAACATATTTTTTGAAGCAAGAAAAATCCTAAGTCAGTGAGAACAGGTGGAACTGGTCCTGGAACTGGAGGGACAGAGGTGGGTCAGTGCTGAGACCCAGAGTCCATGTCCCTCTTCTGCATCTGCACTCCTGGCTGAGGCCCCAGAGCGATGAGACACAGGCACGAGACCTGAACAGGCTTATCGGGGGTGACTCCATGCCAGGCTACAGGCAGGAACTATGACCACCATGCAGTCACAAAGCCATCGCTGCCTGAGGTGTGTTCATGCCAGCTCTGCAGGGAACTGACCTTTGAACTTGACTTCCTGTCGTGATGGAGGAGAGAACTGGGCTCAGAGGCTCATGCCCAGGGGCTCTGGCTACTAAGTTGAGGCCTGGGATTCCAGGTCCCGCCCATGTGCTCTCCCAGGGCTGAGAGAGGCTGGACTTGCCTGAGAGAGTTTCCCAGACCTGCAGGCCACATGCACTTACCCAAGATTTGTTTCTTGTTGTTTGTCTTTAATAACTTTTCTTTCTAACTACGAGGTGACTATACAAAGCATTCTGGTACGATATAGTAATGAGTTCAAAGAGCTTCTGAGTGTCGTGGCAAAGCTGTGTGACTTTGGGGCGCGTTACTTAGCGTCTCTGAGCAGCAGCTTCCTCATTTGCAAAGTGGGGATCCTAATATCTCCCTCAGAGGGGCATTTCGAGAGTAAAATTAGATAATATATGTGATTCAGTCAGCATTAGACCGGGAAAACAGTATTTCAACAGGGGGAATTTGATCCAGGGAATTAACTACACAGGTGACATAAGAGCTGAGAAGCCAAACGGGATGAGGCAGAGACCCAGAGATTACTGAAGTAGGTAGCCACTTGCCCCCCTGTGTGGGGAGCACAATAGGAGGAGATGGGATTCACAGGGGCCACGGGGTGGAAGCTGGAACCAAGGAGGGCCCATGGTGGGGAAGAGGGGAGCTGTAGAGGAAGCATGGTCCCTACCAGAGGCTGCCCAGGGCACAGCAACAGGGGGAAAAGATACCCTGGCTTCTCCCTTCTCCTGCTCTCCTGTCTCCCCCAGTGCCTCCCACTGGCCATTTGAGGGACCTGGGCAGAGCGGGAGTAACCAGGCATGGATCTGAGGGCGTTTGCACAGGCCCAGGGACGCACAGCACCAGGTGCCCAGCCCAGTCAGTAAATGGCTGTGATTTCTATTCCTTTCCTTCATATTATTAAAATAATACATGCTTACTATCTGAGGACTATTTTGGTTGTAACAGAAACCCATTCAAGCCAGACTGACAAAAAAGGAGTTTAACAGAACACTACAGTGGAGTCTCCTGAAATCCAAGGACAGGACCAATGGGCCTGGAAAGGTTGCTGGGTCTCCCTCAGGGCTCTCCCTCAGGGCTCTCCGGCTCTCTCCGTGAGGGCTGCTCCATACTCTTCACACAGGCTCCTCAGCCCACCCGGCAGAAGACTGCAGCTGACAGCTCCCAGATTCAGACTGAATCGGGATTCCTTCATCCCTTTTCCAAATTCCTGGGGAAGGCATTTTGATTGGCCTAGCTTGAGTACCAGGGTCTGTCCTGATCCAATCAGCTATGGCCAAGTGGGTGGAGTCATACGGCTGCCAGCCGCCCCGCCCCACGTGGGTGGGGAACGCAGAGCCTCCCCGAAACGTGTGTAGAAATTACAGAAAGTCTTAAAATGCACTTTATTGTTTTCTCTTCAGATTCTTCTATTTCCGTTGTCCCTACTGTTAAGTTTAACATGAATAATGCTGGAGCCCTACCCCGATATTTCCTGTGGATGAATTCCTGTGGGTGGCTCAGCTAATACTAAGAGGGCCGTTTGCTGCCCGCCCTAGCATAAATGCTCAGGAGCTGGTGGGATGTTCTTAAATGATTGTTCTTTACGAGGGAAGCCTGAATTGAGGGTTTCAGAAGCCCCACTGCGGGCCATCCCCTCTGTGGTTTTATTTTGCTTTTTTGCATATTTGTTTAATTAATTATTATTCGATTACCTGATTAATTATTATTCCAGACTCCAGTAATCCATAATGCAAAATCATACGGACAAATGCTGGGCTTAATTAAATGGACCTTTTACCTCAATTGGGAGAAAAAGAGGAAAGCTGAAAGAATTGCACAATGAACACTTGTATACCCTCCATCTAGATTCAACACCGATTCGTATTTTGCCCTTTATCTCTTTGTCTCTCTCTCTGCGTCTCTATCTCTGTCTCTTTGTCTCTCACTCTCTCCCTCTTTTTCTCTCGCTCTCTTTCTCTCTATACATGTATAAAATATATATACATATTAAAATATATAACATTTATATATAAATATATATACATATATAATATTTTTTCCTGGGCCATTTGGAAGTGAGTGGCAGATATCATGACCCTTCACCCACAAACTTCTTTTCGTCTCCTAAGAATAAGGACATTCTTCTACATAACTACAATGCCATTATTATCCTAAGAAAATTAACAATGATTCCATAGTTCCATTAAACATTTCAGAGGAATGAATTCAAATTTCAGGGAGACTAATTGCCATTGATGAGCAATTTCAAGGAATAAATAATATATATAAAAGTACCCAGAACAGTGCCTGGCACACAGTAGGAACCTAGTAAATGTCAGCTTTTCGCCCATCACCACCACCAATTTCCATCACCACCACTTTTAAAACCACTAAGTAACTGCAACCGTCATGGCTCGATGTGATGCCACATCAGAGCTGCACGGTCAGACCACCAGTACCCCAGATGGGGCTCCCCCAACTCTTCCCCGCAGCCACAAGAAGGCAAGAGGAAAATTGCTGGAAACAAAAGACAGAGTCACAGGGCGCTGAACTTGGCCTCACCAGCCTCCGAGTAACGGCGCCAGGGAGGGGATCGGTGCCAGCCAATGCCGCTCAGCCACTACGTGGCAGGCAGAGCTGGGCTCCTGGCCGGGGTCCCTCCATTTACCAGGGCAAGAGCGGGTTTTTTTTTTTTTTTAATTGTTTTCAAAACAGATTTCATGTGGTCCCAAAATGAGACCATGATTGTAAATTAAAGTGTAATTAGCCTTTACGCTTTTATATTCATTAACTTCTCTGTTAATGATGCTAGGCTGGAGCAGAAACCCTGCATTATGAAACCACATCCAGGAAATAAAATAGTGATTTAGATAATGGCCACAATGTATTGCTACTTACACATAATTAAACAAATGCTCCATTTAAACTTGGAAACATGACTGAATGTTGATTAACCCTCGCCCAGCAATTCTGCTCGGAACTGGGAAAGGGGAGGCACCGTGAGCTCGTCTGCAGCAAAGAGTCTGGACCAGTCCGTCTGCCTGCCACGTTGCCAGCCATGCCCACCAGCCATACCTGTGCAGCGCGAGTACAGGTCTCGTGCCAGGAAGTGTGGTCATGGATGGCGGTGACCAGGCAAGTTATCCTGGGACCACTTAAGAAACCACCACACTAAGTGAAACAAGCCAGACAGAAAAAGATAAATATTGTATGATTCCACTTATATGAGGGACCTAGAGGAGTCAAATTCACAGAAACAGAAAGGAGAATGGTGGCCACCAGGGGCCAGGGTACAGCGTTTCAGCTTGGGATGATGAAAGAGTTCTGGAGATGGATGGCGGTGCTGGTTGTACCACAATGTGCATATACTTGATGCCACTTTAAAATGGTTAAATAGTAAATGTCATGTATATTTTACCACAATTTTTTTTTTTTTTTTTTTTGCGGTACGCGGGCCTCTCACTGCTGTGCCCTCTCCCGTTGCTGAGCACAGGCTCCGGACGCGCAGGCTCAGCGTCCATGGCTCACGGGCCCAGCCGCTCCGCGGCATGTGGGATCCTCCCGGACCGGGGCACGAACCCGTGTCCCCTGCATCGGCAACTGCGCCACCAGGGAAGCCCCACAATTTTTAAAGTTTATTTAAAGCATTTAAAAAAGGAAAATGTCACCACACCCCAGCTCCACTGCCGGCGAGTACAAAAAGTCTGAAGTTCACCTGCTCAGAGATCCGCTCACTGGGTCCAGCACTGGATCTGATGAGACCTGACTCAAGGTTTTATGGAAATTTTTTATACTTTTAAAAATTATAATGAAGAATTGCTTAACATGTAAATAATTCAATAAAAAGTAAAGTTTCTGGTTCTCAAACTCATTCCCGAAGAGGCATCCAATAATTTTCCATTTGTCATTTTTCTACATGTATCTTTTCCAAATAATGTGTTGCCTTGCTGGGTCTCCCAGAAGCAGACCCTGAGACAGGTGGGTGCAGGTGGGTGATGTGGGAGGTGGTCCCAGGAGAAACAAGAAGGGGAGTGGGGAATAAGACAAGGAAAGGGAAGACTAAAAAGTGCATCACTCTATCAGTTATTTATTGCTGAATAACGAGCTACTCCAAAATCTCGTCTCTTCAAACAACAATCATTATTTGATTATTGATTCCCGTGGGTCAGGAATGCAGACAGCAGGGATGAATTATCTCTGCTCCACAATGTCTGGGGCCTCGGCTGGAAAACTCAAAGCCTGGGGCTGGAGTCACCCGAAAGTTCCCTGCTCACACATCTGACAGTGGATGCTGGCTGTCCTTTGGGGGCCTAGCTGGGGTTGTCAGCTGAAATCCCCACACACAGCCTCTTCAGGTGGTCTAGGTTCCAGAAACATGGTGGCTAGGTTCCAAGAGTAACCGTCTCATGCATGAGACAGAGAAAGAGAGAGAGAGAGAGAACGCCAAGCAAAAACCATGTTGCCCATTAGGACCAGCCTCAGGAGTCAGGCAGTATCACCTCCACCACCTGTTATGAAGGTCTGCCCAGGTTCAAGGATAGGGGAATGTCAGTGACCCACCGTAACAAGAGCATGTGGGGAAATGCTGTCTGCCACAGTCAGGCAAGTTACGCCTGTGGGCAATTGGAACTCGATTCCAGAAGGGACCTCTGGGAGGTAGCCTGCCACCTGAATATTTATGGAACACTCACTGTGGGTCAAGGGCTCTGCTGAATGCACACATATTATGCCATTTACTGTGCAGTAGCTACTATTATTACCCGCATAATAAAGATAAGGAAACTGAGGCTTAGAGAGTAATGGGGCAGAGGCACCCATCCATCCACAAAAACCTACCTTTCCTGCTTCCCATACACACAGCTAGAGCACATCTCCCAGCCTTCTTGTGGGTAGGTGTGGCCATATGACTAATTTGTCTGCAATGGAGTGCCAGCCAAAGTAAGGGGTGCCCGTCCAGGCCAGGGCCATAAAGCCTCCCTCATGCGCCTGGGTGCTCCTTCTCCCTTCTGGCCGGAGTTAACACACAGACTGGGAAAAATACCCGTTGGAGATACCAGACTCTTCCTCAGTCTGGGTCCCTGAATCACCTCATGGAAAAGACATCCCCCCCCCCATCATTTATTTCATCCCCCCAACCTGGGACCGTTACTTTAGCGGCAAACAAACTTCTGTTCTGTTTGTCCATAACACTTCTGGGTCTGTTTGTCACCACAGCTCAAACTACTCTAATACAAGTGCACAGTATTAGATTGAATCCTCTGAAATTGCCATCACTACTTTGCAAATCAATAATGGCCAAATGTCAGCAATTTCAGATGATTCAGCCTCATACACACGACTCACTCTTTTCATCCCTGCATGGTGTTCCATCTGGGGATGTCCAGAATTTATTTAACCACTCCCCTTCTGATGAACATCTGTGTTGTTTCCAATTTTTTGTCCTTACAAATAATGCTCCAAGAAACATTCTTTTTTTTTTTTTTTTTTGCAGAGCACAGCCTCCGGACGCGCTGGCTCAGCAGCCATGGCTCACGGGCCCAAACGCTCCGCGGCACGTGGGATCTTCCCGGACCGGGGCACGAACCCGTGTCCCCTGCATCGGCAGGCGGACTCTCAACCACTGCGCCACCAGGGAAGCCCAAGAAACATTCTTACATATTTGTCACTATGGATATTCTGAAGGCATCCATCAGAGAGGTTCCACAAAGGGGGATTGCTGAGTGGCTGCCGCACATTTAAAAACCTTCTATGTGCATGTTTGCTTTGGCAGCACATATATGAAAATTGGAACAAGTTAGAGAAGATCAGCACAAGGATGACATCACATTTGAGAGGAGTTCCATATTTTTATCCTGTAATTAACCATGATGGAAAAGAATATGAAAAAAATATATATATGTATGTGTGTATGTATATATATGTATATATAGAAAGCTGAATCACTTTGCTGTATACCAGAAACTAATACAACATTGTAAATCAACTATATTTCAATAAAAAATAAATCTTAAAAAAAATTGATATGTGCTGCTCAAATTACTCTCAAACGTTTTCTAACAATTGTATAGGTGGGGGGGGGGGGGGGGTAAACAAATGCTAATACAGGACTTATTACGTGCCAGGCCCTGTTCTATGTTCTTGACAAATATTAATTTATTTAATCCTCACCACAACCCTGTGAGGTAGCTACTATTATTATCCCAATTTTACAGATGGGGAAACTGAGGCCAAGAGAGGTAGCTTGCCCATGGTCATGAGGCTGGTACATGGTGGAGCTGGAATTTGAGCCCAGACACCCTGGCTCTGGAGTCCCTCTTCAGAAGCGCCAGGTCCTGCAGCGCATGGGCTTCTCTCCAGTTGTGGCGTGCGGGTTTTCTTCCCTAGTTGTGGCATGTGGGCTCTGTAGTTGTGGTGTGTGGGTTCTGTAGTTTGTGACACTCAGGCTCACTAGTTGTGGCACGTGGGCTTAGTTGCCCTGCGACATGTGAGATCTTAGTTCCCCGACCAGGGATCGAACCCGCGTCCCCTGCATTGGAAGGCGGATTCTTTACCACTAGACCACCAGGGAAGTCCCATCAGGTGGTGATTCTAATCGCAGCTATTGTTCTGATGTCATTTCTTGGCTGGAGCTCATCAGTACATCTGGTACCTCTTCTCTTAGCAGCAGCAGTTTACATCCAGTGGGCAGGGCCAGTAATATACCCTCACCAGCTCTCCGGCCCTCCTGCATAGTCTAGACCACAGGGACCTGGACTCCCTTTCTCTTCCACAGGCCATCACAATAGTCCCCTGAGCCTGCTATATGGCACCACTCTCCAGGGAGACCAGAGCGTCCCCGGTAGCAGACGGATTACAGAGCACACTTCCATCATAGAAGAAGCAGCACTTTGCTCTCCTTGGCATAGATACTTCTTCTGAGTATGGATTTGCTTTCCCAGCCCAAACGCTCTGCCAATACCACCATCCCTGGACTTACAGAATGCCTTATCCACCAACATGGTATTCCACAAAACATTGCTTCAACCAGGGCACACATTGTGCAGCAAATTAAGTCTGGCAATTGGTCCGTGGAATTCGCTGATTCACTGTGGAATTCCCTATCAGTCTAAAGCAGCTGGCTTTTTTGGGGGGGTGTATGTATAAAATATTTATTTGGAAGGAAAAAAATGGCAGCATTTAGTGTATATTTAGTGTATTAGCATTAAAAAAACTGCCAAGATGAACATTGATACATGTGACTTTTTCTAAAGACACTTTTAATAGTGTATGATTTTTAATTTTTAAAATAAAATTACCAGCAATTTTTCCAAAGTATCATTTTATAGTTACTGAATTTCAAATTGGCTCTTCTTTGTAGATGATGTTTGATTTTGTTTTTTTAAACAAAGTTTTCATTTATTGAGGGGTTTGACTGCTTGATATCATAGCATACTGTAGTATTTTTACAGATTCAGGATTGCTTCTGGGGAAAAATCCTGCCTGAAATTCAGTGGAAACACATCTATGATCTTGAAATAAATATACAAAATATTGGGACCTTCCATTCAAATGAGGCGGGGATAGAGCCAGTGATAGCTGAGCCATATTGGAGCCCAAAGTGGAAGGTAAAATTTGTGCCCTTGTATTCATACTTTTATTACTTTTAAAATAAATTTTATTTTTAAAAATAGTTTTAGAATTACAGGAAAATTTACAAGATAGTCCAGAGAGTTCCCATGTACCTCCTTACCCAGCTATGCATATATTAGTATGGTACATTTGTTACAATTAATAAACCTATCTTGGTACATTATTACTAACTAAAGTTCATAGCTTATTCAGATCATCCTAGTGTGTTTGTTTTTCTTTGAGAAGAGAGAGGTTTATTGCAGGGCCATGCAAGGAGATGGGTGGCTCATGCTCTAAAAGTCTCCGAGCTTGCCAAAGAGTTTCTTTGGCAAAGCATTTTTAATTTTTTTTTTTTGAATCTTTGAATTTTATTTTGTTTATTTTTTATACACCAGGTTCTTATTAGTTACCCATTTTATACATATTAGTGTATATATGTCAATCCCAATCTCCCAATTCATCCCACCCTCACTTTCCCTCCTTGGTGTCCATAGGTTTGTTCTCTACATCTGTGCCTCTATTTCTGCCCTGCAAACCGGTTCATCTGTACCATTTTTCTACGTTCCACATATATGCGTTAATGTATGATATTTGTTTTTCTCTTTCTGACTTACTTCACTCTGTATGACAGTCTCTAGATCCATCCACGTCTCAACAAATGACCCAGTTTCGTTCCTTTTTATGGCTGAGTAATATTCCATTGTATATATGTACCACTGCTTCTTTATCCGTTCGTCTGTCGATGGGCATTTGGGTTGCTTCCATGACCTGGTTATTGTAAATAGTGCTGCCATGAACATTGGGGTGCATGTGTCTTTTTGAATTATGGTTTTCTCTGGGTGTTTGCCCAGTAGTGAGATTGCTGGATCATATGGTAATTCTATTTTTAGATATTTAAGGAACCTCCATACTGTTCTCCATAGTGGCTGTATCAATTTACATTCCCACCAACAGTGCAAGAGGGTTCCCTTTTCTCCACACCCTCTCCAGCATTTGTTGTTTGTAGATTTTCTGATGATGCCCATTCTAACTGGTGCGAGGTGATACCTCATTGTAGTTTTGATTTGCATTTCTCTAATAATTAGTGATGAGCAGCTTTTCATGTGCTTCCTGGCCATCTGTATGTCTTCTTTGGAGAAATGTCTATTTAGGTCTTCAGCCCATTTTTGGATTGGGTTGTTTGTTTTTTTACTATTGAGCTGCATGAGCTGTTTACATATTATGGAGATTAATCCTTTGTCCGTTGCAAATATTTTCTCCCATTCTGAGGGTTGTCTTCTCATCTTGTTTGTAGTTTCCTTTGCTTTGCAGAAACTTTTAAGTTTCATTAGGTCCCATTTGTTTATTTTTGTTTTTATTTCCATTACTCTAGGAGGTGGATCAAAAAGATCTTGCTGTGATTTATGTCAAAGACTGTTCTTCCTATGTTTTCCTCTAAGAGTTTTATAGTGTCCGGTCTTACATTTAGGTCTTGAATCCATTTTGAGTTTATTCTTGTGTATAGTGTTAGGGACTGTTCTAATTTCATTCTTTTACATGTAGCTGTCCAGTTTTCCCAGCACCACTTATTGACGAGACTGTCTTTTATCCACTGTATATCCTTGCCTCCTTTGTCATAGATTAGTTGACCATAGGTGCGTGGGTTTATCTCTGGGCTTTCTATCCTCTTCCATTGATCTATATTTCTGGTTTTGTGCTAGTACCATATTGTCTTGATTACTGTATGATTTGTAGTATAGTCTGAAGTCAGGGAGTCTGATTCCTCCAGCTCTTTTTTTTCCCCTCAAGACTGCTTTGGCTATTCAGGTCTGTCTCCATAGAAATTTTAAGATTTTTTGTTCTAGTTCCGTAAAAAATGTCACTGGTAATTTGATAGGGATTGCATTGAATCTGTAGATTGCTTTGCATAGTATAGTCATTTTCACAATATTGATTCTTCCAGTCAAAGAACATGGTATATCTCGCCATCTGTTTGTGTCACCTTTGATTTATCTCATCAGTATCTTATAGTTTTCTGAGTACAGGTCTTTTACCTCCTTAGGTAGGTTTATTCCTAGGTATTTTATTCTTTTTGTTGCAATGGTGAATGGTATTGTTTCCTTAATTTCTCTTTCTGATCTTTCGTTGTTAGTGTATGGGAATGCAAGAGATTTCTGTGCATTAATTTTGTATCCTGCTACTTTACCAGATTCAATGATTAGCTCTAGTAGTTTTCTGGTGGCATCTTTAGGATTCTCTATGTATAGTATCATGTCATCCGCAGACAGTGACAGTTTTACTTCTTCTTTTCCACTTTGTATTCCTTTTATTTCTTTTTCTCCTCTGATTGCTGTGGCTAGGACTTCCAAAACTATGTTGAATAATAGTGGCGAGAGTGGACATCCTTGTCTTATTCCTGATCTTAGAGGAAATTCTTTCAGTTTTTCACCGTTGAGAATGATGCTGGCTGTGGGTTTGTCATATACGGCCTTTATTATGTTGCGGTAGGTTCCCTCTATGCCCACTTTCTGGAGAGTTTTTATCATAAATGGGTGTTGAATTTTGCCAAAAGCTTTTTCTGCATCTATTGAGGTAATCATATTGTTTTTATTCTTCAATTTGTTAATATGGTGTATCACATTGATTGATTTGCCTACATTGAAGAATCCTTGCATCCCTGGAATAAATCCCACTTTGATCATGGTGTATGATCTTTTTAATGTGTTGTTGTATTCCGTTTGCTAGTATTTTGTTGAGGATTTTTGCATCTTTATTCGTCAGTGATATTGGTCTGTAATTTTCTTTTTTTGTAGTATCTTTGTCTGGTTTTGGTATCAGGGTGATGGTGGCCTCATAGAATGAGTTTGGGAGTGTTCCTTCCTCTGCAATTTTTTGGAAGAGTTTGAGAAGGATGGGTGTAAGCTCTTCTCTAAATGTTTGATAGGATTCACCTGTGAAGCCATCTGGTCCTGGACTTTTGTTTGTTGGAAGATTTTTAATCACAGTTACAATTTCATTACTTGTGATTGGTCTGTTCCTATTTTCTATTTCTTCCTGATTCAGTCTTGGCAGGTTGTGCATTTCTAAGAATTTGTCTATTTCTTCCAGGTTGTCCATGTTATTGGCATAGAGTTGCTTGTAGTAGTCTCTTAGGATGCTTTGTATTTCTGTGGTGTCTGTTGTAACTTCTCCTTTTTCATTTCTAATTTTATTGATTTGAGTCCTCTGCCTCTTTTTCTTGATGAGTCTGGCTAAATGTTTGTCAATTTTGTTTATTTTTACAAAGAACCAGCTTTCAGTTTTATTGATCTTTGCTATTGTTTTCTGTTTCTATTTCATTTATTTCTGCTCTGATCTTTATGATTTCTTTCCTTCTACCAACTTTGGGTTTTGTTTGTTCTTCTTTCTCTAGTTCCTTTAGGTATAAGGTTAGATTGTTTATTTGAGATTTTTCTTGTTTCTTGAGGTAGGCTTGTATATCTATAAACTTCCCTTTTAGAACGGCTTTTGCTGCATCCCATAGCTTTTGGATTGTCGTGTTTTCATTGTCATTTGTCTCTAGGTATTTTTTGATTTCCTCTTTGATTTCTTCTGTGACCTTTTGGTTATTTAGTAACATATTGTTTAGCCTCTATGTGTTTGTGTTTTTTACATTTTTTTCCATGTAATTGATTTCTAATCTCATAGCATTGTGATCAGAAAATATGCTTGATATGATTTACTGAAGCTTGATTTGTGACCCAAGATATGATCTACCCTGGAGAATGTTCCTTGGGCACTTGAGAAGAAAGTGTAATCTGCTGTTTTTGGATGGAATGTTCTATAAATATCAATTAAATCTATCTGGTCTATTGTGTCATTTAAAGCTTGTGTTTCCTTATTAATTTTTGTCTGGATGATCTGTCCATTGGTGTAAGTGAGGTGTTAAAGTCCCCCACTATTACTGTGTTACTGTCAATTGCCTCTTTTATAGCTGTTAGCAGTTGCCTTATGTATTGAGGTGCTCCTATGTTGAGTGCATACATATTTATAATTGTTATATCTTCTTCTTGGATTGATCCCTTGATCATTAAGTAGTGTCCTTCCTTGTCTCTTGTAACATTCTTTATTTTAAAATCTATTTTATGTGATATGAGTATTGCTACTCCAGCTTTGTTTTGATTTCCATTTGTATGGAATATCTTTTTCCATCCCCTCACATTCAGTCTGTATGTTTCCCTAGGTCTGAAGTGGGTCTCTTGTAGACAGCATATAGATGGGTCTTGTTTTTGTATCCATTCAGCAAGCCTGTGTCTTGTGGTTGGAGCATTTAATCCATTCACGTTTAAGGTAATTATCGATATGTATGTTCCTATGACCATTTTCTTAATTGTTTTGGGTTTGTTTTTGTAGATCCTTTTCTTCTCTTGTGTTTCCCACTTAGAGAAGTGCCTTTAGCATTTGTTGTAAAGCTGGTTTGGTGGTGCTGAATTCTCTTAGCCTTCGCTTGTCTGTAAAGCCTTTTATTTCTCCATCGAATCTGAATGAGATCCTTGCCAGGCAGAGTAATCTTGGTTGTAGGTTCTTCCTTTTCATCACTTTAAATATGTTGTGCTGCTCCTTTCTGGCTCGTAGAGTTTCTGCTAAGAAATCAGCTGTTAACCTTATGGCAATTGCCTTGTATGTTATTTGTTGTTTTTCCCTTGTTGCTTTCAATAATTTTTCTTTGTCTTTAATTTTTGTCAGTTTGACTATTATGTGTCTTGGTGTTTTTCTCCTTGGGTTTATCCTTCCTGGGACTCACTGCGCTTCCTGGACTTGAGTAGCTATTTCCTTTCCCATGTTAGGGAAATTTTTGACTATAATCTCTTCAAATATTTTCTCGAGTCCTTTCTCGCTCTCTTCTCCTTCTGGGACCGCTATAATGTGAATGTTGTTGCGTTTAATGTTGTCCCAGAGGTCTCTTAGGCTGTCTTCATTTCTTTTCATTCTTTTTTTCTTTATTCTGTTCCATGGCAGTGAATTCCACCATTCTGTCTTCCAGGTCACTTATCTGTTCTTCCGCCTCAGTTATTCTGCTATTGATTCCTTCTAGTGTATTCTTCAATTCAGTTATTGTATTGTTCATCTCGGTTTGCTTGTTCTTTAATTCTTCTAGGTGTTTCTTCTTTAATTCTTCTAGGTCTTTGTTAAACATTTCTTGCATCTTCTCGATCTTTGCCTCCATTCTTTTTCCGAGGTCCTGGATCATCTTCACTATCATTCTGAATTCTTTTTCTGGAAGGTTGCCTATCTCCACTTCATTGAGTTGTTTTTCTGGGGTTTTATCTTGTTCCTTCATCTGGTACATAGCCCTCTGACTTTTCATCTTGTCTCTCTTTCTGTGAATGTGGATTTTGTTCCACAGGCTGCAGGATTGTAGTTCTTCTTGTTTCTGCTGTCTGCCCTCTGGTGGATGAAGCTATCTAAGAGACTTGTGCAAGTTTCCTGATGGAAGGGACTGGTGGGTAGAGCTGGGTGTTGCTCTGGTGGGCAGAGCTCAGTAAAACTTTAATCCACTTGTCTGCTGATGGGTGGGGCTGGGTTCCCTCCCTGTTGGTTGTTTGGCTTGAGGTGACCCAGCACTGGAGCCTACCCGGCTCTTTGGTGGTGTTAATGGTAGATTCTGGGAGGGCTCACGCCAAGGAGTACTTCCCAGAACTTCTGCTGCCAGCGTCCTTGTCCTCACAGTGAGACACAGCCACCACTCACCTCTGCAGGAGACCCACCAACACTAGCAGGTAGGTCTGGTTCAGTCTCCTATGGGGTCACTGCTCCTTCCCCTGGGTACCAATGCACACACTACTTTGTACCCTCCAAGAGTGGAGTCTCTGTTTCCCCCAGTCCTGTTGAAGTCCTGCAGTCAAATCCCGCTAGCTTTCAAAGTCTGATTCTCTAGGAATTCCTCCTCCTGTTGCCAGACACCCATGTTGGGAAGACTGACATGGTGCTCAGAACCTCCACTCCAGTGGGTGGTCCTCTGTGGTATAAATGTTCTCCAGTTTGTGAGTCACCCACCAGCAGTTATGGGATTTGATTTTATTGTGATTGCACCCCTCATACTGTTTCATTGTGGCTTTTCCTTTGTCTTTGGATGTGGGGTATCTTTTTTGGTGAGTTCCAGTGTCTCCCTGTTGATGATTGTTCACAAGAGAGAGTGAGTGCATGTCCTTCTACTCCGCCATCTTGAACCAATCTCGCAGCTGGCTTTATAGAAGGGTGGGATGGCCTTTTGGAGACCCCCTTATGGCACCAGAGAGGGGCAACACCTCGCAGGACTGGGGCAGTATCCTCCAGGGTGCAGACTGTGATCTGCATCAACATTCAGCTTGTGGGGTTGTTTCTCCCACAGCCAGGACTCACGAGTCCAGGAGTCAAAGTTGGATAGAAATGGGAGTAGCTCTTCTCACTGTTATCCCTAGTGGCCCACTAGCAAAATATTTGTTTCCCATCCTTGCAATGCTGAATTCCCAAGGGAGAGACATTCCCACCAGGGGACACAATAATATTTCCACTGAATCAATTGTTCCTCTGGGGAACTAAGATCCCACAGGCCATGCAGTGTGCCCCCAAAATGTATATGTGTGTGTGTGTATATATATATATATATATATATATATATATATATATATATATATAT